>NC_134485.1:377293452-377493034 GCF_040206685.1 Ascaphus truei
TACACTATGATAAAACTTTTAAAATAAACAAATGGCAATGCAATCTCCTGACAAAAAACCCTAAAGGAAAAAATATAAAAAATCTAAAAAATGTATTTATTAATAAAAAATATATATAGAAAAAATTGTCAAAAGATAAAAATATATAATAAAAAACCTTCAATACATAAAGTCCTGTTCCAGTGGAAATGTCCTTGGTTTCTTGCAGCCCGTTTCAAAGGGATCACCAGTCCCTAGTGATATCTGGAAAAAAGAACAAAAAAGAAACAGGCGCACACCTAGTGCATTACCACAATAAAAATGTATTGGATGAACATAAAATCTAACAAATGGCCACTCACAAGGATACAGCAAATAAAAGCATGTATGAGATAGGCTCTCATGTGCCTTGCAGCTCAATCACCAGCGTCCGTCCGCAATCAGTGGCGTCGTCACGTGGATCAGCCTCGTGAACCGGAACCGGAAGAGGGGTGTTTCACCTTCAGTGCTCCACCAAATCGGTCCCTCCGGGAAACAGGCACCCCAGATGTATAATAGTACAAGGTAGCAAGCCGGGAGAGCAGCACACGGGAGCCAAGAGTTCTCAGTCAACCTGCATCAGTGTTTGTGGGCAAATGGCGGCCGGACTCTAGCCACGCCCTACGCGTTTCGTCATCAAATGGCGACTTCTTCAGGGGATACCCTTCAAGCATATGTCCTTAGTATTTATAGGGAGGTTAACAGCAAGTAGCCAATAAAGCTTAATTGAATTTGAAGCAATCAATTAAATCAATTACACATATGTATAATTAGAACAAGTAAAATCAATTTCTAAATATTTTGAGGACCCCATCGATGTCCAAAGAGTAACATGCAAACTATATATTGAAACAACATAACTGATGTTCTGAATGTGCTTGATATTATTGATGATATGAATACAATTAATAAGTGGAATGTGACAGGCTGAATCAATAGACAAACAGCACTACAAGGTGCATAGTAATTAAATATAAGGATTAATTGCATTCAGACATTCTAGAGAGTATATTTGAATAGAACTATTTATATATTTAGTAGAGTCAGGTCTATTGCACTTGATTATTAGTGACATCTCAACTAGGGAGAACACAAATGAATGAACCATAGTATATGGACAGCTATATAAATTAGCAATAAACATTTTCAATTAAATCAATGACACCCAACAAAATAGCAAGTAGTTACCTGGTATGTTATCAGGGTATTAACCCATTATTGGAATGTCAGTGGGGAGTCAGAGGAAGTAGATGAGATGGATCCAAAAGCAAGGACAGATCAAACGAAGGCGACAGTGACTTAAACTAATATGAAAGTATTAAGCAATTTAATATGGGTGCTGTGTTCTAATAAATATGAAAATGGATTATGTGTTGTGTGCATCAATGTGAATGATAGATAATAAAGTGTATGTGAGTGATGTGAAAAACAAAATAATGTAAATAGTGAATTATGTATATACTAAAATATATGTATTGAATTGAAAATAATGAAATAAATATATGAATATATAAAAGAAAATAAAATAAAAATGAAAAATGAATGTAATTGAAAATGAAAATGAAAATGAAACTAAAAATCAAAATAAAAATAAAAATAAATATAAAAAGTGAATAAAAATTGTAAAAAATGTATAAATAAAATAAAATTAAAATAGAAATAAATAAAGATTAAAATGAATCAAAACTAATATAGAATATTGACCATTTGTGGAGATGAATCGTGACAGACACGAAAGCTGACTGACCCCTTGAATAAGTGAATAGGAACACAATGACCAGACCATAGCCCAGAGGGAATGCTAAGCATTCAGACCAGACCTCTGGAGAACACCCATTAGAGGTGTTCAAACTATGGTACTAATGTCAATGTGGTCATTGTGTCCCTTGGGATAGGTTGTATCCAAAATGTACATCCAATATGTTTCTCGGGTACATAGCTTCTGAAAGCGATCACCTCCCATATATGAGGGGGGGATGAATTCAATACCCATGACAGAAAGGGATTTGGGATTTTTGTTGTGACTAGTACAAAAGTGACGGGAGAGGCTGTGTGTTTGACACCCATTAATAATGTTCCGCCGGTGCTCTAAGAACCGTGTACTAAGGGCTCTAGATGTACGGCCTATATATTGGGTGCCACATTCACATGAGATAAGATACACAACGTATTCTGTTAAACAATTTATATGGTCTTTTATTTCATATGATGTACCATTTGAATGTGATGTGAACTTGTTAGATTTTGTCAAATGTTTGCAGGTTAAACACCGGCCTCTTCCACAACTAACATTTCCCTCCCTTAGAGCCATATTCTGATTGGTAATCTTCTTGGTTTTAAGTTTACTTGGTGCCAGTATTGTTTTAATGCTCCTCGCCTTTCTGAATACAGTTGGAGCATATTCTGGTACTAGGTGACCAATAACAGGATCATTGCGTATAATTTTCCAATGACAATTTAAAATATTTCTAATTTGGTGAGCAGATTGATTGAATTGTGTAATGAATTTTGGTGCATTATTTGATTTATATTCCTTTTTTCTGCTTATACACAATGATTCAGATTTATTTTTTGATTTTTCCAAAAGTGTCTCTCTTTTAATAAGACCTGCATCCTGAAAAGCTTTGTTAACAACAGAGGCATCATATCCCTTTTCCAAAAACTTATTTGATAGATCTTTTCCCTGTGATGCAAAGTCAGAGTCCTCTGAGCAGTTGCGCCTGATTCTGTAAAACTGGCTCTTGGGCACGTTATTTAGCCACTTTTTATAGTGGTTACTGCCATAATGTAAATAGCTGTTGGCTGACACTGATTTGAAGTGTGTTCTTGTTTGAATCTGATTTTCTGTGCCAATGAAAAGTTCTAAATCCAGAAAGACAATTGTGCTAGGGTGTACAGTATGTGTAAATTTAAGGCCCATCTCATTGATGTTAAAGGATGACAGAATCTCCTCCAGGATATCCCTATCACCATCCCAAATAAAGATAATATCATCTATGAAACGGCCATAGTATACCAGACCACCCCTCAGACTAGCATTCTCCCAAACATGGGTTCTCTCCCACAGACCCATGTAGAGATTAGCATAGCTGGGGGCAAATCTGGTACCCATAGCCGTTCCACAGATTTGTAAATAATATGTGTCTTCAAATAAAAAGTAGTTGTGACTTAAAATAAATTGAATGCATGCCAAGAGAAAAGTTTTTTGTGAAGGGTGAAGATTGGTGTCTAATTCAAAAAAGTGATTAATAGCCTGGATACCTTTGGTGTGATCAATACAAGTGTAAAGTGAGGATACATCGCATGTAATCCAGTGAAAGGTATCCTTCCAAATAATATCAGAGGTGGAATCGATGACATGCAACGTGTCCCTAATATATGATTTTAGATTTATGACATACGGTTGTAAATAATAGTCAATGTATTGGGACAAGTTTGACGTCATCGATCCCACCCCCGATATTATAGGCCTCCCTGGTGGATTAACTTTATCTTTGTGCAATTTTGGCAGGTGATAAAATATAGGTGTCCTAGGGTGTTTAGTGAATAAAAATTTTTCCTCTAAATTAGTGATAATCCCTTTACTGAGTGCTTCCCGGAGGAGATTCTGAAATTCTATCTGATAGCCCATAACTGGGTCTTCATCTAGTGTGGTATAGGATACAGAATCATGTAAAAGGCGATGGGCTTCGCATATGTAATCAACGCGATCCTGTAAAACAATAGCACCACCCTTGTCTGCTTGGCGGACTATAAGGTCAAAATTGTTCTTTATATCCAACATGGTTATAGTCTCTTCTTTGGTTAGATTGCTATGTTTTATTTCTAGATTGTTTTGGCACAACTTCTCAAGGTCCCCAAGAACCAATGTATAAAAAGTATCGATAAAGTTCCCCTTTGAATGATAGGGGAAGTATATCGATTTAGGGGCAAAAGGTGATGGCCTATACATTGTGTTGCTCACAGGGTCAGTTTGTGAGGATGGATTATGATCTATAAGTAAGCTCATATCCTCCTCATGAGTAGTGATGTCCAATAATGGATTCTCAAATAGTTGGTCATCATGTACTAATCTTTTATTTAGAGGGTCTACCAATGTATTAAATTTGACTGGTATTTGTGTACTATTGTCACTGGTATTACTGGTATTATTTCCTGATTCTACCAAGAAAGACGTAAGGGCATTAATACACTCTATTTCTTGGGTATTGAAAATGGGTTGTTGTGTCTGTTCCCCTTTGAGTGTAAAGTGTCGCATAAGTGTCAGCTTACGGATGTACCGATTCAAATCCACAAATAAATCAAACCTATTGGGAGTGCTACTAGGAGAAAAAGATAAACCTTTGGCTAATAATGATATGTGATATGGGGTTAGTGAGTGTGAAGATAAGTTATAAATACCGTAATTGGTAGGTGCAGCCTCCATCAACTTCATTTTCTTCTGTCCTTGCTTTTTTGCTCCTCCTCTGACTCCCCTGAATCTCGTTTTCTTCGGGGTAGTGGTTGGGCTTGTTTTTCCCAAAGTGGGTATTTCTTCTCCCTTTCTCTTTGTTCTAAAAAAGAGGCAGTTTTGTGTGTTTTATTGGGTGAAATTGTATTACCAGTATTGCTGTTGGATCCCTTGTGAGATGTTTTGGATCTTGCCCCCTCCCTCAACGCCCCCGCACCCTGCTCTTTGATGTCTAAATTGTCCTCACAATCAACTCTTAATACAGAGTATTGATTGGAAGTGGAGCAGTTAGCGGTGGGCGTTTCTGGTAGGGGGCAAGATCTATCACGTGTATCTTTCTTATCCAACCGTGCTTCTTTTATCAGTGTAATTATTTCATTTTTCTCTTTTTCATTAGAAATTGGTTTCTTGTAATGTTTGTTCCCTCTATTTTCTTCTCTATAACCGGAATGGGAACGACCATATCTATGGTGTTTATTAAAATCTTTGTTTCTTTTCCAATTTCTAACTCTGTTATTAGCATAGTCATCCTTATCACGTTTGAGTTTGTTTGTTTTTCTCTCTATAATTTCTTTTTCAAATGAAACTACTCTTTTGTGTACTTGTTCGTCTAATGAGATGAATTCTTCCTTGCCTTCAAATGGCTTAATAGTTGTCTGAACCTGGGCTATCTCTCTCCCCAAGACCTCCAATCTCTCTTCTCTATAGGAGATTAGAAGCTTGATGAGAGAGATAGAGCAGTCTTCCAATATGGTATTCCAACTGGCTGTAAATGTCTCATTTGCCTCAAAAGTTGGTTTTTTTGTTATCCTAAGTCCTCTCGGGACCAATTTGATATCCAAATAATTTTGGAGTGAGAGCAGATCCAGCCAGTTTTTCATCTCATCTTTGGTATAATTTTCCAACTCTTGGAAATTATTTTTCAAATCAACATAGTTCTCTTGAACTACAATGGGGTCCTCATCAACAATATTGGCAAATCTGTTCCTCCTAGCTAAACGTTCCTCACTGGATTGCATCATTTTCACAAATCACAAAAGGAATATACAAATATAAAAACAAAATAATCAAATAATGACAATTAATGTTAAAATGAAAATGTGCATATATATATAACAGGGAAATAAATGGCTGCTAACTTCTAAGTGAAAATAGACAACAAAAAAACAATATGAAGTAGCGCCGCTAAATAACCAGTTAATTATAAATATTAATTATAAATTACTAGTGGGAGAGACAATAGCTAATTGGATAGGCTTGAAGGGGCAGCTAGATAGGGCTAGTACACTATGATAAAACTTTTAAAATAAACAAATGGCAATGCAATCTCCTGACAAAAAACCCTAAAGGAAAAAATATAAAAAATCTAAAAAATGTATTTATTAATAAAAAATATATATAGAAAAAATTGTCAAAAGATAAAAATATATAATAAAAAACCTTCAATACATAAAGTCCTGTTCCAGTGGAAATGTCCTTGGTTTCTTGCAGCCCGTTTCAAAGGGATCACCAGTCCCTAGTGATATCTGGAAAAAAGAACAAAAAAGAAACAGGCGCACACCTAGTGCATTACCACAATAAAAATGTATTGGATGAACATAAAATCTAACAAATGGCCACTCACAAGGATACAGCAAATAAAAGCATGTATGAGATAGGCTCTCATGTGCCTTGCAGCTCAATCACCAGCGTCCGTCCGCAATCAGTGGCGTCGTCACGTGGATCAGCCTCGTGAACCGGAACCGGAAGAGGGGTGTTTCACCTTCAGTGCTCCACCAAATCGGTCCCTCCGGGAAACAGGCACCCCAGATGTATAATAGTACAAGGTAGCAAGCCGGGAGAGCAGCACACGGGAGCCAAGAGTTCTCAGTCAACCTGCATCAGTGTTTGTGGGCAAATGGCGGCCGGACTCTAGCCACGCCCTACGCGTTTCGTCATCAAATGGCGACTTCTTCAGGGGATACCCTTCAAGCATATGTCCTTAGTATTTATAGGGAGGTTAACAGCAAGTAGCCAATAAAGCTTAATTGAATTTGAAGCAATCAATTAAATCAATTACACATATGTATAATTAGAACAAGTAAAATCAATTTCTAAATATTTTGAGGACCCCATCGATGTCCAAAGAGTAACATGCAAACTATATATTGAAACAACATAACTGATGTTCTGAATGTGCTTGATATTATTGATGATATGAATACAATTAATAAGTGGAATGTGACAGGCTGAATCAATAGACAAACAGCACTACAAGGTGCATAGTAATTAAATATAAGGATTAATTGCATTCAGACATTCTAGAGAGTATATTTGAATAGAACTATTTATATATTTAGTAGAGTCAGGTCTATTGCACTTGATTATTAGTGACATCTCAACTAGGGAGAACACAAATGAATGAACCATAGTATATGGACAGCTATATAAATTAGCAATAAACATTTTCAATTAAATCAATGACACCCAACAAAATAGCAAGTAGTTACCTGGTATGTTATCAGGGTATTAACCCATTATTGGAATGTCAGTGGGGAGTCAGAGGAAGTAGATGAGATGGATCCAAAAGCAAGGACAGATCAAACGAAGGCGACAGTGACTTAAACTAATATGAAAGTATTAAGCAATTTAATATGGGTGCTGTGTTCTAATAAATATGAAAATGGATTATGTGTTGTGTGCATCAATGTGAATGATAGATAATAAAGTGTATGTGAGTGATGTGAAAAACAAAATAATGTAAATAGTGAATTATGTATATACTAAAATATATGTATTGAATTGAAAATAATGAAATAAATATATGAATATATAAAAGAAAATAAAATAAAAATGAAAAATGAATGTAATTGAAAATGAAAATGAAAATGAAACTAAAAATCAAAATAAAAATAAAAATAAATATAAAAAGTGAATAAAAATTGTAAAAAATGTATAAATAAAATAAAATTAAAATAGAAATAAATAAAGATTAAAATGAATCAAAACTAATATAGAATATTGACCATTTGTGGAGATGAATCGTGACAGACACGAAAGCTGACTGACCCCTTGAATAAGTGAATAGGAACACAATGACCAGACCATAGCCCAGAGGGAATGCTAAGCATTCAGACCAGACCTCTGGAGAACACCCATTAGAGGTGTTCAAACTATGGTACTAATGTCAATGTGGTCATTGTGTCCCTTGGGATAGGTTGTATCCAAAATGTACATCCAATATGTTTCTCGGGTACATAGCTTCTGAAAGCGATCACCTCCCATATATGAGGGGGGGATGAATTCAATACCCATGACAGAAAGGGATTTGGGATTTTTGTTGTGACTAGTACAAAAGTGACGGGAGAGGCTGTGTGTTTGACACCCATTAATAATGTTCCGCCGGTGCTCTAAGAACCGTGTACTAAGGGCTCTAGATGTACGGCCTATATATTGGGTGCTCACTAACCCCATATCACATATCATTATTAGCCAAAGGTTTATCTTTTTCTCCTAGTAGCACTCCCAATAGGTTTGATTTATTTGTGGATTTGAATCGGTACATCCGTAAGCTGACACTTATGCGACACTTTACACTCAAAGGGGAACAGACACAACAACCCATTTTCAATACCCAAGAAATAGAGTGTATTAATGCCCTTACGTCTTTCTTGGTAGAATCAGGAAATAATACCAGTAATACCAGTGACAATAGTACACAAATACCAGTCAAATTTAATACATTGGTAGACCCTCTAAATAAAAGATTAGTACATGATGACCAACTATTTGAGAATCCATTATTGGACATCACTACTCATGAGGAGGATATGAGCTTACTTATAGATCATAATCCATCCTCACAAACTGACCCTGTGAGCAACACAATGTATAGGCCATCACCTTTTGCCCCTAAATCGATATACTTCCCCTATCATTCAAAGGGGAACTTTATCGATACTTTTTATACATTGGTTCTTGGGGACCTTGAGAAGTTGTGCCAAAACAATCTAGAAATAAAACATAGCAATCTAACCAAAGAAGAGACTATAACCATGTTGGATATAAAGAACAATTTTGACCTTATAGTCCGCCAAGCAGACAAGGGTGGTGCTATTGTTTTACAGGATCGCGTTGATTACATATGCGAAGCCCATCGCCTTTTACATGATTCTGTATCCTATACCACACTAGATGAAGACCCAGTTATGGGCTATCAGATAGAATTTCAGAATCTCCTCCGGGAAGCACTCAGTAAAGGGATTATCACTAATTTAGAGGAAAAATTTTTATTCACTAAACACCCTAGGACACCTATATTTTATCACCTGCCAAAATTGCACAAAGATAAAGTTAATCCACCAGGGAGGCCTATAATATCGGGGGTGGGATCGATGACGTCAAACTTGTCCCAATACATTGACTATTATTTACAACCGTATGTCATAAATCTAAAATCATATATTAGGGACACGTTGCATGTCATCGATTCCACCTCTGATATTATTTGGAAGGATACCTTTCACTGGATTACATGCGATGTATCCTCACTTTACACTTGTATTGATCACACCAAAGGTATCCAGGCTATTAATCACTTTTTTGAATTAGACACCAATCTTCACCCTTCACAAAAAACTTTTCTCTTGGCATGCATTCAATTTATTTTAAGTCACAACTACTTTTTATTTGAAGACACATATTATTTACAAATCTGTGGAACGGCTATGGGTACCAGATTTGCCCCCAGCTATGCTAATCTCTACATGGGTCTGTGGGAGAGAACCCATGTTTGGGAGAATGCTAGTCTGAGGGGTGGTCTGGTATACTATGGCCGTTTCATAGATGATATTATCTTTATTTGGGATGGTGATAGGGATATCCTGGAGGAGATTCTGTCATCCTTTAACATCAATGAGATGGGCCTTAAATTTACACATACTGTACACCCTAGCACAATTGTCTTTCTGGATTTAGAACTTTTCATTGGCACAGAAAATCAGATTCAAACAAGAACACACTTCAAATCAGTGTCAGCCAACAGCTATTTACATTATGGCAGTAACCACTATAAAAAGTGGCTAAATAACGTGCCCAAGAGCCAGTTTTACAGAATCAGGCGCAACTGCTCAGAGGACTCTGACTTTGCATCACAGGGAAAAGATCTATCAAATAAGTTTTTGGAAAAGGGATATGATGCCTCTGTTGTTAACAAAGCTTTTCAGGATGCAGGTCTTATTAAAAGAGAGACACTTTTGGAAAAATCAAAAAATAAATCTGAATCATTGTGTATAAGCAGAAAAAAGGAATATAAATCAAATAATGCACCAAAATTCATTACACAATTCAATCAATCTGCTCACCAAATTAGAAATATTTTAAATTGTCATTGGAAAATTATACGCAATGATCCTGTTATTGGTCACCTAGTACCAGAATATGCTCCAACTGTATTCAGAAAGGCGAGGAGCATTAAAACAATACTGGCACCAAGTAAACTTAAAACCAAGAAGATTACCAATCAGAATATGGCTCTAAGGGAGGGAAATGTTAGTTGTGGAAGAGGCCGGTGTTTAACCTGCAAACATTTGACAAAATCTAACAAGTTCACATCACATTCAAATGGTACATCATATGAAATAAAAGACCATATAAATTGTTTAACAGAATACGTTGTGTATCTTATCTCATGTGAATGTGGCACCCAATATATAGGCCGTACATCTAGAGCCCTTAGTACACGGTTCTTAGAGCACCGGCGGAACATTATTAATGGGTGTCAAACACACAGCCTCTCCCGTCACTTTTGTACTAGTCACAACAAAAATCCCAAATCCCTTTCTGTCATGGGTATTGAATTCATCCCCCCCTCATATATGGGAGGTGATCGCTTTCAGAAGCTATGTACCCGAGAAACATATTGGATGTACATTTTGGATACAACCTATCCCAAGGGACACAATGACCACATTGACATTAGTACCATAGTTTGAACACCTCTAATGGGTGTTCTCCAGAGGTCTGGTCTGAATGCTTAGCATTCCCTCTGGGCTATGGTCTGGTCATTGTGTTCCTATTCACTTATTCAAGGGGTCAGTCAGCTTTCGTGTCTGTCACGATTCATCTCCACAAATGGTCAATATTCTATATTAGTTTTGATTCATTTTAATCTTTATTTATTTCTATTTTAATTTTATTTTATTTATACATTTTTTACAATTTTTATTCACTTTTTATATTTATTTTTATTTTTATTTTGATTTTTAGTTTCATTTTCATTTTCATTTTCAATTACATTCATTTTTCATTTTTATTTTATTTTCTTTTATATATTCATATATTTATTTCATTATTTTCAATTCAATACATATATTTTAGTATATACCTAATTCACTATTTACATTATTTTGTTTTTCACATCACTCACATACACTTTATTATCTATCATTCACATTGATGCACACAACACATAATCCATTTTCATATTTATTAGAACACAGCACCCATATTAAATTGCTTAATACTTTCATATTAGTTTAAGTCACTGTCGCCTTCGTTTGATCTGTCCTTGCTTTTGGATCCATCTCATCTACTTCCTCTGACTCCCCACTGACATTCCAATAATGGGTTAATACCCTGATAACATACCAGGTAACTACTTGCTATTTTGTTGGGTGTCATTGATTTAATTGAAAATGTTTATTGCTAATTTATATAGCTGTCCATATACTATGGTTCATTCATTTGTGTTCTCCCTAGTTGAGATGTCACTAATAATCAAGTGCAATAGACCTGACTCTACTAAATATATAAATAGTTCTATTCAAATATACTCTCTAGAATGTCTGAATGCAATTAATCCTTATATTTAATTACTATGCACCTTGTAGTGCTGTTTGTCTATTGATTCAGCCTGTCACATTCCACTTATTAATTGTATTCATATCATCAATAATATCAAGCACATTCAGAACATCAGTTATGTTGTTTCAATATATAGTTTGCATGTTACTCTTTGGACATCGATGGGGTCCTCAAAATATTTAGAAATTGATTTTACTTGTTCTAATTATACATATGTGTAATTGATTTAATTGATTGCTTCAAATTCAATTAAGCTTTATTGGCTACTTGCTGTTAACCTCCCTATAAATACTAAGGACATATGCTTGAAGGGTATCCCCTGAAGAAGTCGCCATTTGATGACGAAACGCGTAGGGCGTGGCTAGAGTCCGGCCGCCATTTGCCCACAAACACTGATGCAGGTTGACTGAGAACTCTTGGCTCCCGTGTGCTGCTCTCCCGGCTTGCTACCTTGTACTATTATACATCTGGGGTGCCTGTTTCCCGGAGGGACCGATTTGGTGGAGCACTGAAGGTGAAACACCCCTCTTCCGGTTCCGGTTCACGAGGCTGATCCACGTGACGACGCCACTGATTGCGGACGGACGCTGGTGATTGAGCTGCAAGGCACATGAGAGCCTATCTCATACATGCTTTTATTTGCTGTATCCTTGTGAGTGGCCATTTGTTAGATTTTATGTTCATCCAATACATTTTTATTGTGGTAATGCACTAGGTGTGCGCCTGTTTCTTTTTTGTTCTTTTTTCCAGATATCACTAGGGACTGGTGATCCCTTTGAAACGGGCTGCAAGAAACCAAGGACATTTCCACTGGAACAGGACTTTATGTATTGAAGGTTTTTTATTATATATTTTTATCTTTTGACAATTTTTTCTATATATATTTTTTATTAATAAATACATTTTTTAGATTTTTTATATTTTTTCCTTTAGGGTTTTTTGTCAGGAGATTGCATTGCCATTTGTTTATTTTAAAAGTTTTATCATAGTGTACTAGCCCTATCTAGCTGCCCCTTCAAGCCTATCCAATTAGCTATTGTCTCTCCCACTAGTAATTTATAATTAATATTTATAATTAACTGGTTATTTAGCGGCGCTACTTCATATTGTTTTTTTGTTGTCTATTTTCACTTAGAAGTTAGCAGCCATTTATTTCCCTGTTATATATATATGCACATTTTCATTTTAACATTAATTGTCATTATTTGATTATTTTGTTTTTATATTTGTATATTCCTTTTGTGATTTGTGAAAATGATGCAATCCAGTGAGGAACGTTTAGCTAGGAGGAACAGATTTGCCAATATTGTTGATGAGGACCCCATTGTAGTTCAAGAGAACTATGTTGATTTGAAAAATAATTTCCAAGAGTTGGAAAATTATACCAAAGATGAGATGAAAAACTGGCTGGATCTGCTCTCACTCCAAAATTATTTGGATATCAAATTGGTCCCGAGAGGACTTAGGATAACAAAAAAAAACCAACTTTTGAGGCAAATGAGACATTTACAGCCAGTTGGAATACCATATTGGAAGACTGCTCTATCTCTCTCATCAAGCTTCTAATCTCCTATAGAGAAGAGAGATTGGAGGTCTTGGGGAGAGAGATAGCCCAGGTTCAGACAACTATTAAGCCATTTGAAGGCAAGGAAGAATTCATCTCATTAGACGAACAAGTACACAAAAGAGTAGTTTCATTTGAAAAAGAAATTATAGAGAGAAAAACAAACAAACTCAAACGTGATAAGGATGACTATGCTAATAACAGAGTTAGAAATTGGAAAAGAAACAAAGATTTTAATAAACACCATAGATATGGTCGTTCCCATTCCGGTTATAGAGAAGAAAATAGAGGGAACAAACATTACAAGAAACCAATTTCTAATGAAAAAGAGAAAAATGAAATAATTACACTGATAAAAGAAGCACGGTTGGATAAGAAAGATACACGTGATAGATCTTGCCCCCTACCAGAAACGCCCACCGCTAACTGCTCCACTTCCAATCAATACTCTGTATTAAGAGTTGATTGTGAGGACAATTTAGACATCAAAGAGCAGGGTGCGGGGGCGTTGAGGGAGGGGGCAAGATCCAAAACATCTCACAAGGGATCCAACAGCAATACTGGTAATACAATTTCACCCAATAAAACACACAAAACTGCCTCTTTTTTAGAACAAAGAGAAAGGGAGAAGAAATACCCACTTTGGGAAAAACAAGCCCAACCACTACCCCGAAGAAAACGAGATTCAGGGGAGTCAGAGGAGGAGCAAAAAAGCAAGGACAGAAGAAAATGAAGTTGATGGAGGCTGCACCTACCAATTACGGTATTTATAACTTATCTTCACACTCACTAACCCCATATCACATATCATTATTAGCCAAAGGTTTATCTTTTTCTCCTAGTAGCACTCCCAATAGGTTTGATTTATTTGTGGATTTGAATCGGTACATCCGTAAGCTGACACTTATGCGACACTTTACACTCAAAGGGGAACAGACACAACAACCCATTTTCAATACCCAAGAAATAGAGTGTATTAATGCCCTTACGTCTTTCTTGGTAGAATCAGGAAATAATACCAGTAATACCAGTGACAATAGTACACAAATACCAGTCAAATTTAATACATTGGTAGACCCTCTAAATAAAAGATTAGTACATGATGACCAACTATTTGAGAATCCATTATTGGACATCACTACTCATGAGGAGGATATGAGCTTACTTATAGATCATAATCCATCCTCACAAACTGACCCTGTGAGCAACACAATGTATAGGCCATCACCTTTTGCCCCTAAATCGATATACTTCCCCTATCATTCAAAGGGGAACTTTATCGATACTTTTTATACATTGGTTCTTGGGGACCTTGAGAAGTTGTGCCAAAACAATCTAGAAATAAAACATAGCAATCTAACCAAAGAAGAGACTATAACCATGTTGGATATAAAGAACAATTTTGACCTTATAGTCCGCCAAGCAGACAAGGGTGGTGCTATTGTTTTACAGGATCGCGTTGATTACATATGCGAAGCCCATCGCCTTTTACATGATTCTGTATCCTATACCACACTAGATGAAGACCCAGTTATGGGCTATCAGATAGAATTTCAGAATCTCCTCCGGGAAGCACTCAGTAAAGGGATTATCACTAATTTAGAGGAAAAATTTTTATTCACTAAACACCCTAGGACACCTATATTTTATCACCTGCCAAAATTGCACAAAGATAAAGTTAATCCACCAGGGAGGCCTATAATATCGGGGGTGGGATCGATGACGTCAAACTTGTCCCAATACATTGACTATTATTTACAACCGTATGTCATAAATCTAAAATCATATATTAGGGACACGTTGCATGTCATCGATTCCACCTCTGATATTATTTGGAAGGATACCTTTCACTGGATTACATGCGATGTATCCTCACTTTACACTTGTATTGATCACACCAAAGGTATCCAGGCTATTAATCACTTTTTTGAATTAGACACCAATCTTCACCCTTCACAAAAAACTTTTCTCTTGGCATGCATTCAATTTATTTTAAGTCACAACTACTTTTTATTTGAAGACACATATTATTTACAAATCTGTGGAACGGCTATGGGTACCAGATTTGCCCCCAGCTATGCTAATCTCTACATGGGTCTGTGGGAGAGAACCCATGTTTGGGAGAATGCTAGTCTGAGGGGTGGTCTGGTATACTATGGCCGTTTCATAGATGATATTATCTTTATTTGGGATGGTGATAGGGATATCCTGGAGGAGATTCTGTCATCCTTTAACATCAATGAGATGGGCCTTAAATTTACACATACTGTACACCCTAGCACAATTGTCTTTCTGGATTTAGAACTTTTCATTGGCACAGAAAATCAGATTCAAACAAGAACACACTTCAAATCAGTGTCAGCCAACAGCTATTTACATTATGGCAGTAACCACTATAAAAAGTGGCTAAATAACGTGCCCAAGAGCCAGTTTTACAGAATCAGGCGCAACTGCTCAGAGGACTCTGACTTTGCATCACAGGGAAAAGATCTATCAAATAAGTTTTTGGAAAAGGGATATGATGCCTCTGTTGTTAACAAAGCTTTTCAGGATGCAGGTCTTATTAAAAGAGAGACACTTTTGGAAAAATCAAAAAATAAATCTGAATCATTGTGTATAAGCAGAAAAAAGGAATATAAATCAAATAATGCACCAAAATTCATTACACAATTCAATCAATCTGCTCACCAAATTAGAAATATTTTAAATTGTCATTGGAAAATTATACGCAATGATCCTGTTATTGGTCACCTAGTACCAGAATATGCTCCAACTGTATTCAGAAAGGCGAGGAGCATTAAAACAATACTGGCACCAAGTAAACTTAAAACCAAGAAGATTACCAATCAGAATATGGCTCTAAGGGAGGGAAATGTTAGTTGTGGAAGAGGCCGGTGTTTAACCTGCAAACATTTGACAAAATCTAACAAGTTCACATCACATTCAAATGGTACATCATATGAAATAAAAGACCATATAAATTGTTTAACAGAATACGTTGTGTATCTTATCTCATGTGAATGTGGCACCCAATATATAGGCCGTACATCTAGAGCCCTTAGTACACGGTTCTTAGAGCACCGGCGGAACATTATTAATGGGTGTCAAACACACAGCCTCTCCCGTCACTTTTGTACTAGTCACAACAAAAATCCCAAATCCCTTTCTGTCATGGGTATTGAATTCATCCCCCCCTCATATATGGGAGGTGATCGCTTTCAGAAGCTATGTACCCGAGAAACATATTGGATGTACATTTTGGATACAACCTATCCCAAGGGACACAATGACCACATTGACATTAGTACCATAGTTTGAACACCTCTAATGGGTGTTCTCCAGAGGTCTGGTCTGAATGCTTAGCATTCCCTCTGGGCTATGGTCTGGTCATTGTGTTCCTATTCACTTATTCAAGGGGTCAGTCAGCTTTCGTGTCTGTCACGATTCATCTCCACAAATGGTCAATATTCTATATTAGTTTTGATTCATTTTAATCTTTATTTATTTCTATTTTAATTTTATTTTATTTATACATTTTTTACAATTTTTATTCACTTTTTATATTTATTTTTATTTTTATTTTGATTTTTAGTTTCATTTTCATTTTCATTTTCAATTACATTCATTTTTCATTTTTATTTTATTTTCTTTTATATATTCATATATTTATTTCATTATTTTCAATTCAATACATATATTTTAGTATATACATAATTCACTATTTACATTATTTTGTTTTTCACATCACTCACATACACTTTATTATCTATCATTCACATTGATGCACACAACACATAATCCATTTTCATATTTATTAGAACACAGCACCCATATTAAATTGCTTAATACTTTCATATTAGTTTAAGTCACTGTCGCCTTCGTTTGATCTGTCCTTGCTTTTGGATCCATCTCATCTACTTCCTCTGACTCCCCACTGACATTCCAATAATGGGTTAATACCCTGATAACATACCAGGTAACTACTTGCTATTTTGTTGGGTGTCATTGATTTAATTGAAAATGTTTATTGCTAATTTATATAGCTGTCCATATACTATGGTTCATTCATTTGTGTTCTCCCTAGTTGAGATGTCACTAATAATCAAGTGCAATAGACCTGACTCTACTAAATATATAAATAGTTCTATTCAAATATACTCTCTAGAATGTCTGAATGCAATTAATCCTTATATTTAATTACTATGCACCTTGTAGTGCTGTTTGTCTATTGATTCAGCCTGTCACATTCCACTTATTAATTGTATTCATATCATCAATAATATCAAGCACATTCAGAACATCAGTTATGTTGTTTCAATATATAGTTTGCATGTTACTCTTTGGACATCGATGGGGTCCTCAAAATATTTAGAAATTGATTTTACTTGTTCTAATTATACATATGTGTAATTGATTTAATTGATTGCTTCAAATTCAATTAAGCTTTATTGGCTACTTGCTGTTAACCTCCCTATAAATACTAAGGACATATGCTTGAAGGGTATCCCCTGAAGAAGTCGCCATTTGATGACGAAACGCGTAGGGCGTGGCTAGAGTCCGGCCGCCATTTGCCCACAAACACTGATGCAGGTTGACTGAGAACTCTTGGCTCCCGTGTGCTGCTCTCCCGGCTTGCTACCTTGTACTATTATACATCTGGGGTGCCTGTTTCCCGGAGGGACCGATTTGGTGGAGCACTGAAGGTGAAACACCCCTCTTCCGGTTCCGGTTCACGAGGCTGATCCACGTGACGACGCCACTGATTGCGGACGGACGCTGGTGATTGAGCTGCAAGGCACATGAGAGCCTATCTCATACATGCTTTTATTTGCTGTATCCTTGTGAGTGGCCATTTGTTAGATTTTATGTTCATCCAATACATTTTTATTGTGGTAATGCACTAGGTGTGCGCCTGTTTCTTTTTTGTTCTTTTTTCCAGATATCACTAGGGACTGGTGATCCCTTTGAAACGGGCTGCAAGAAACCAAGGACATTTCCACTGGAACAGGACTTTATGTATTGAAGGTTTTTTATTATATATTTTTATCTTTTGACAATTTTTTCTATATATATTTTTTATTAATAAATACATTTTTTAGATTTTTTATATTTTTTCCTTTAGGGTTTTTTGTCAGGAGATTGCATTGCCATTTGTTTATTTTAAAAGTTTTATCATAGTGTACTAGCCCTATCTAGCTGCCCCTTCAAGCCTATCCAATTAGCTATTGTCTCTCCCACTAGTAATTTATAATTAATATTTATAATTAACTGGTTATTTAGCGGCGCTACTTCATATTGTTTTTTTGTTGTCTATTTTCACTTAGAAGTTAGCAGCCATTTATTTCCCTGTTATATATATATGCACATTTTCATTTTAACATTAATTGTCATTATTTGATTATTTTGTTTTTATATTTGTATATTCCTTTTGTGATTTGTGAAAATGATGCAATCCAGTGAGGAACGTTTAGCTAGGAGGAACAGATTTGCCAATATTGTTGATGAGGACCCCATTGTAGTTCAAGAGAACTATGTTGATTTGAAAAATAATTTCCAAGAGTTGGAAAATTATACCAAAGATGAGATGAAAAACTGGCTGGATCTGCTCTCACTCCAAAATTATTTGGATATCAAATTGGTCCCGAGAGGACTTAGGATAACAAAAAAACCAACTTTTGAGGCAAATGAGACATTTACAGCCAGTTGGAATACCATATTGGAAGACTGCTCTATCTCTCTCATCAAGCTTCTAATCTCCTATAGAGAAGAGAGATTGGAGGTCTTGGGGAGAGAGATAGCCCAGGTTCAGACAACTATTAAGCCATTTGAAGGCAAGGAAGAATTCATCTCATTAGACGAACAAGTACACAAAAGAGTAGTTTCATTTGAAAAAGAAATTATAGAGAGAAAAACAAACAAACTCAAACGTGATAAGGATGACTATGCTAATAACAGAGTTAGAAATTGGAAAAGAAACAAAGATTTTAATAAACACCATAGATATGGTCGTTCCCATTCCGGTTATAGAGAAGAAAATAGAGGGAACAAACATTACAAGAAACCAATTTCTAATGAAAAAGAGAAAAATGAAATAATTACACTGATAAAAGAAGCACGGTTGGATAAGAAAGATACACGTGATAGATCTTGCCCCCTACCAGAAACGCCCACCGCTAACTGCTCCACTTCCAATCAATACTCTGTATTAAGAGTTGATTGTGAGGACAATTTAGACATCAAAGAGCAGGGTGCGGGGGCGTTGAGGGAGGGGGCAAGATCCAAAACATCTCACAAGGGATCCAACAGCAATACTGGTAATACAATTTCACCCAATAAAACACACAAAACTGCCTCTTTTTTAGAACAAAGAGAAAGGGAGAAGAAATACCCACTTTGGGAAAAACAAGCCCAACCACTACCCCGAAGAAAACGAGATTCAGGGGAGTCAGAGGAGGAGCAAAAAAGCAAGGACAGAAGAAAATGAAGTTGATGGAGGCTGCACCTACCAATTACGGTATTTATAACTTATCTTCACACTCACTAACCCCATATCACATATCATTATTAGCCAAAGGTTTATCTTTTTCTCCTAGTAGCACTCCCAATAGGTTTGATTTATTTGTGGATTTGAATCGGTACATCCGTAAGCTGACACTTATGCGACACTTTACACTCAAAGGGGAACAGACACAACAACCCATTTTCAATACCCAAGAAATAGAGTGTATTAATGCCCTTACGTCTTTCTTGGTAGAATCAGGAAATAATACCAGTAATACCAGTGACAATAGTACACAAATACCAGTCAAATTTAATACATTGGTAGACCCTCTAAATAAAAGATTAGTACATGATGACCAACTATTTGAGAATCCATTATTGGACATCACTACTCATGAGGAGGATATGAGCTTACTTATAGATCATAATCCATCCTCACAAACTGACCCTGTGAGCAACACAATGTATAGGCCATCACCTTTTGCCCCTAAATCGATATACTTCCCCTATCATTCAAAGGGGAACTTTATCGATACTTTTTATACATTGGTTCTTGGGGACCTTGAGAAGTTGTGCCAAAACAATCTAGAAATAAAACATAGCAATCTAACCAAAGAAGAGACTATAACCATGTTGGATATAAAGAACAATTTTGACCTTATAGTCCGCCAAGCAGACAAGGGTGGTGCTATTGTTTTACAGGATCGCGTTGATTACATATGCGAAGCCCATCGCCTTTTACATGATTCTGTATCCTATACCACACTAGATGAAGACCCAGTTATGGGCTATCAGATAGAATTTCAGAATCTCCTCCGGGAAGCACTCAGTAAAGGGATTATCACTAATTTAGAGGAAAAATTTTTATTCACTAAACACCCTAGGACACCTATATTTTATCACCTGCCAAAATTGCACAAAGATAAAGTTAATCCACCAGGGAGGCCTATAATATCGGGGGTGGGATCGATGACGTCAAACTTGTCCCAATACATTGACTATTATTTACAACCGTATGTCATAAATCTAAAATCATATATTAGGGACACGTTGCATGTCATCGATTCCACCTCTGATATTATTTGGAAGGATACCTTTCACTGGATTACATGCGATGTATCCTCACTTTACACTTGTATTGATCACACCAAAGGTATCCAGGCTATTAATCACTTTTTTGAATTAGACACCAATCTTCACCCTTCACAAAAAACTTTTCTCTTGGCATGCATTCAATTTATTTTAAGTCACAACTACTTTTTATTTGAAGACACATATTATTTACAAATCTGTGGAACGGCTATGGGTACCAGATTTGCCCCTAGCTATGCTAATCTCTACATGGGTCTGTGGGAGAGAACCCATGTTTGGGAGAATGCTAGTCTGAGGGGTGGTCTGGTATACTATGGCCGTTTCATAGATGATATTATCTTTATTTGGGATGGTGATAGGGATATCCTGGAGGAGATTCTGTCATCCTTTAACATCAATGAGATGGGCCTTAAATTTACACATACTGTACACCCTAGCACAATTGTCTTTCTGGATTTAGAACTTTTCATTGGCACAGAAAATCAGATTCAAACAAGAACACACTTCAAATCAGTGTCAGCCAACAGCTATTTACATTATGGCAGTAACCACTATAAAAAGTGGCTAAATAACGTGCCCAAGAGCCAGTTTTACAGAATCAGGCGCAACTGCTCAGAGGACTCTGACTTTGCATCACAGGGAAAAGATCTATCAAATAAGTTTTTGGAAAAGGGATATGATGCCTCTGTTGTTAACAAAGCTTTTCAGGATGCAGGTCTTATTAAAAGAGAGACACTTTTGGAAAAATCAAAAAATAAATCTGAATCATTGTGTATAAGCAGAAAAAAGGAATATAAATCAAATAATGCACCAAAATTCATTACACAATTCAATCAATCTGCTCACCAAATTAGAAATATTTTAAATTGTCATTGGAAAATTATACGCAATGATCCTGTTATTGGTCACCTAGTACCAGAATATGCTCCAACTGTATTCAGAAAGGCGAGGAGCATTAAAACAATACTGGCACCAAGTAAACTTAAAACCAAGAAGATTACCAATCAGAATATGGCTCTAAGGGAGGGAAATGTTAGTTGTGGAAGAGGCCGGTGTTTAACCTGCAAACATTTGACAAAATCTAACAAGTTCACATCACATTCAAATGGTACATCATATGAAATAAAAGACCATATAAATTGTTTAACAGAATACGTTGTGTATCTTATCTCATGTGAATGTGGCACCCAATATATAGGCCGTACATCTAGAGCCCTTAGTACACGGTTCTTAGAGCACCGGCGGAACATTATTAATGGGTGTCAAACACACAGCCTCTCCCGTCACTTTTGTACTAGTCACAACAAAAATCCCAAATCCCTTTCTGTCATGGGTATTGAATTCATCCCCCCCTCATATATGGGAGGTGATCGCTTTCAGAAGCTATGTACCCGAGAAACATATTGGATGTACATTTTGGATACAACCTATCCCAAGGGACACAATGACCACATTGACATTAGTACCATAGTTTGAACACCTCTAATGGGTGTTCTCCAGAGGTCTGGTCTGAATGCTTAGCATTCCCTCTGGGCTATGGTCTGGTCATTGTGTTCCTATTCACTTATTCAAGGGGTCAGTCAGCTTTCGTGTCTGTCACGATTCATCTCCACAAATGGTCAATATTCTATATTAGTTTTGATTCATTTTAATCTTTATTTATTTCTATTTTAATTTTATTTTATTTATACATTTTTTACAATTTTTATTCACTTTTTATATTTATTTTTATTTTTATTTTGATTTTTAGTTTCATTTTCATTTTCATTTTCAATTACATTCATTTTTCATTTTTATTTTATTTTCTTTTATATATTCATATATTTATTTCATTATTTTCAATTCAATACATATATTTTAGTATATACATAATTCACTATTTACATTATTTTGTTTTTCACATCACTCACATACACTTTATTATCTATCATTCACATTGATGCACACAACACATAATCCATTTTCATATTTATTAGAACACAGCACCCATATTAAATTGCTTAATACTTTCATATTAGTTTAAGTCACTGTCGCCTTCGTTTGATCTGTCCTTGCTTTTGGATCCATCTCATCTACTTCCTCTGACTCCCCACTGACATTCCAATAATGGGTTAATACCCTGATAACATACCAGGTAACTACTTGCTATTTTGTTGGGTGTCATTGATTTAATTGAAAATGTTTATTGCTAATTTATATAGCTGTCCATATACTATGGTTCATTCATTTGTGTTCTCCCTAGTTGAGATGTCACTAATAATCAAGTGCAATAGACCTGACTCTACTAAATATATAAATAGTTCTATTCAAATATACTCTCTAGAATGTCTGAATGCAATTAATCCTTATATTTAATTACTATGCACCTTGTAGTGCTGTTTGTCTATTGATTCAGCCTGTCACATTCCACTTATTAATTGTATTCATATCATCAATAATATCAAGCACATTCAGAACATCAGTTATGTTGTTTCAATATATAGTTTGCATGTTACTCTTTGGACATCGATGGGGTCCTCAAAATATTTAGAAATTGATTTTACTTGTTCTAATTATACATATGTGTAATTGATTTAATTGATTGCTTCAAATTCAATTAAGCTTTATTGGCTACTTGCTGTTAACCTCCCTATAAATACTAAGGACATATGCTTGAAGGGTATCCCCTGAAGAAGTCGCCATTTGATGACGAAACGCGTAGGGCGTGGCTAGAGTCCGGCCGCCATTTGCCCACAAACACTGATGCAGGTTGACTGAGAACTCTTGGCTCCCGTGTGCTGCTCTCCCGGCTTGCTACCTTGTACTATTATACATCTGGGGTGCCTGTTTCCCGGAGGGACCGATTTGGTGGAGCACTGAAGGTGAAACACCCCTCTTCCGGTTCCGGTTCACGAGGCTGATCCACGTGACGACGCCACTGATTGCGGACGGACGCTGGTGATTGAGCTGCAAGGCACATGAGAGCCTATCTCATACATGCTTTTATTTGCTGTATCCTTGTGAGTGGCCATTTGTTAGATTTTATGTTCATCCAATACATTTTTATTGTGGTAATGCACTAGGTGTGCGCCTGTTTCTTTTTTGTTCTTTTTTCCATATATATATATATAATTATGTGACAAACGCCCCTCTTTTGTAGTGCTGACGTCTGTCTGGGTTCTTCCCGACACAGTCTTCTAGGGTTAATTATACAACAAACAGGATCATGCAAAGTATTATGCTGCTTAACTCAGGCTTCTGCCTGCTTTATTTTCATCCAAGTAAGGTACTGCAGCTTTAACATGTGTAGGTTAGAGGTACTCAGATACTTTCATTCAGCAGTTCACATATTTCAGTGTTACAATATTTCCCACACTGTTATTTCAAGAAATAAAACCAAAATCATATAAGCAAAATCCTATCCCTTTCAGGGATCTAACTACACATCAGAATCAGTCTCTCTAACAGCTGCTGGCCAACTAAACTGGTTCCCCAGCTTAAAACAATGCTCTCTCATTTAGGGTCACAAAATACAGCACAGTCTTTTAGCAACAGCAGTAACCATTTGTTTTGTCTTATCTGTTTGTGGTGTCCAGGCAAATCCTCTGGTACTGTGATACGTGGAGGGGCCGTCAACCCCGACACTGGAAACAGGGGAGCAGCGATACCCCCAGCCTCCAGGCTCTAAGGAGAGAGAGTCAAAATCAAAACCTCTCTGCTCTAAATACCTGTGCATGTGATTAGAAGAGCAGGTGAGGGAGAACTAGAGCCATTGTAATCTGTGGTCTGGATTTTCCATCCAGCTGCCTGAGTTAATGGGAAGCTGTGGAACGGATCATTTTTTAACTATTCCTGCACTTTCTGCTCTAAAATGGGGCAGAAAGCTGCCTAACATCTTTGGACTATGTCACAATATATATATATATATATATATGTATATATATATGTATATATATATAATTTAACTCCCATTGATTCTATTAACGTAATATTCCTTTTTGTCTGTTCTGTAACCTTTTCATTAAGTTAAATGCCTGGCTGTAAGTAAAGTAATTTCCATGAAACACATGTCATGCACACATGATTTACGTCGTTTGTGAGCTGTATTCTTTTTACAGTGCAAGTATAGCTATAAGCAGCGGAGAATAATTAATTGAACAGAAAGGGATTTATGATATACAGTCAGGGCTACCAACAGGGGGGGTCTGCCGGGGTTGGCGTCCCGGGCCTCGTGAGGCCGCCGCCAGGGCCCGTTATATTTTTTAAAAAATGGTGGCGATTCCCGGCGCGCATGTGCAGGGCAAGCAGGATGTCCGGCCTACTGCCTTTCGGCCCGCTCCCAACGAGTTCCCGGGACACATGCGCAGGGCAAGCAGGGTGTCTGGTCTGCTGCCTGTGGGCCTGTTCAACGTGGGACGGAGGAAGCGCCATTGCGAGCCCGCAACGCACCAACCCAGCTTCACCCGCGAGCGCCAACCCAGCTTCGCCCACGCACGCCAACCCAGCTTCGCCCGCAAACACCAAACCAGCTTCCCCCACGCGCGCCTCAAGCCCCGGGCAGCAGCCGCGGAATTAGTCCGCCAGTCTTGCCCCCTCCCAGCCGCCCACCTCCCAGGCCCCCCGTGCCTACCTCCCGCCGCGGGGATATCGGGGGCGGAGGGGAAGCATCTGGCGGGCAAGGAATCTGGAAGCAGCACCCACCCACTCAACTCACTCGCCCTCTCACCTACTCACCCTTTCATCCACCCACCCACCCACTGTTGGCGGCCCTGTGTACCGTAGGCAAAAACCACACCTCCGATTGAAACAGTGTAGAATCAACAATAACAAAAACCTGTGATCTTTTTCTGAATATTAAGATAACCTCGGCACTGAAGCAGTAATGATACTTATAGGTATTGCAAGTGACATTGTCACAGACTCTGAGATAACCCAGCATTTCCCAGCGTAATTTGCAATATCACAGAGCTCCTGAAGGATTTAATGGTTTAGGCAGTTTAGTATAATATGATAAATATCCCAACATCTGCATTTAACTACATAGAGTCTTGAGTGTTAGACTGTCTTTGAAATAATTTATTAACAGGAGCTCATTGCTCACTACTGTTCTTGGAAACTGACCCTGGAAACATGTGGTCCAAATTGTAGTGTCTGTCTGTTCTCTTCTGTGAAAGAGTTCTTTTCCTGTTCATTTGGATGGAGAGTACCAGGTTCTTGGGTTTACAGGCAGTCCTCGTTTTACAACGCTTCGCTTTACAACGAATGGCTTATCCAACGCTATGCAATGCATACCTATGTTCATTTTTACAACGCCAAAACGGCTTATCCAACGCTCTTACGACGCTTTGCAAAGTTGTTTATGTATATATAATATATATATCATATAATATAATATTATACTATATAATATATTATATTATTAAATTACATGATATATTATGTTATATTATATATATAATACAGTATATACACTATATAATGTATGTGTGTGCTGCATATCTTATTGCCTGAGTAAAATATTTTGTGTATTTTAGCATTAAAAATGCCTTTAGGACCGGAACTTTTCATTTAAACAGTGTTCCTATGGGAAAACATGTTTCGCTTTAAGACGTTTCGCTATCCAACGCCATTTTGAGTAACCCATTGTGTTGGATAACCGAGGACTGCCTGTATTGTGTTTACTGTCACACTTTTAGGGTTAAAAACATTATTGCCATCTTTGTGTCAACTGTAATGCAAGTTGAAAATGTTACATAATAATGGACAGTGTTAAGAAAAACACAGGCCCATACATTTCTAATGGTCTATAATGGTGCAATAAAAAAAATCAATTTATTTAGATCATCTTACAGTGAGCATGATGCCAACAAGATCATTCATATAAACAATCTTTTTTATATCCTAAAACTACAATACAAATGTATTTTTCCCCAAAAGGATAAACAAAAAAATACATTGTTTCTTTTCAGCGTTTTACTAGTAAAGACTTGAAAGACAAATATTTTACGACTGATGTGTTGACTTTCACTTTTCCTGTTGATTTTCAACATGTCTGACAGGGTATGGACCCCCAACGTGAGAAAATCCTTCTTAGCCTACCTAAAGAACATACATTGCTGTTTAAAACAAATTTTTGTTTCTTTAATTTCATTGTCACCAAAACAAAAATGCAGAACTTTATTAGTGATTTATTTTTTTCACATTAGGTGACAAATAATTGTTCTGTAGCCTTATAAACAGCACTTCTGGCTTCCTTCATTACTCTTAACAAGCCGTTATTATTCCAACATATTCTCTCTTCCTCAAATGACTTGCTTCCAGCTAATTCCCCTGCTCACTAAGCTTGTTCCCCGTCTCTTCCTTATTATACCTTTCCATTTCTACCTCACAGTGTGTTGTGCTATTGGTGTTGACAGGTTGGAGACTGCAGTTCTACCCAAAGGTCTTTGCTCCACGTGTCCCTTAGGGTTATATTTTTATCTCTGTGGCGTTTTTTTTTTTTATCTACACCTATTCCTTGACCTTCTAGCCTTTTTTTTTTTAACCGTTTCCTCTCAAATATAAACCTCAAAACTTCAACCTCAGAATCGGTTTCTATGTCTGCTTTCTAATTATTTCAATATAGATTTCAATCCCGCAGCTAAATAAATTGATGGAAAAGTGTTCGGCCAAACAAAATATTGTATCTGCTACAATTATGTTTTTTAAACAATACAAGAAACACAAGCAGGTGGTTATATGGTCTGTCATGATAATGTCATGAGCTATTGGGTATTTTTAATCCCTTTGGTGCTTGAGGGGTTAATGAGCTACACTTGTGTACAAAATACCAAATGCTGGGTTTGAAACTGGGCAGGACTGTTTCTGTCTGCTCTGACTTTCAAAGTATTCTGTAGAAAGGGGTGGGCTTATGAAAATATTGTATCTAAGTCTGGGCCAGGTTGTTACTGGGCAGATCTGACTAGGGGCATGCTTGGATAGCATAGCAGATCTCATCTTCTGAACCAGTGCCTCTCTGGGGAAAATCCATAGCATGTAGTAAGGTACTATATAGGATTTTCTGTTTTACCCCTTTTACCCCGAACCAAGCAGCAGAGGTTCTAGCCCTTCAAGACCACGGATGGAGCATTTCCCAAAATGGAAGGGGGGTAGATTGGAGGAAACACCCCGACCGGTGTTTTGCCTGCCAACAGCTGGGGCACATCAGCACCAACTGCCCAGAAAGGAAGAGGCCTGCAACTGCCTCTGGAGGGGATCGCCCCTCAGGAGTGCACCTAGGTGCCTGTGTGGTACCTGGGCAAGGAAAAAACAACGGTGCCCACTTGCAGCCAGTCCTGGTGGGGCAGAAACTCACCCAAGGACTGAGAGACTCGGGCGCTACACTTACCCTGGTGCGACCAGGACTGGTGCGGCCTGAGGAAATCATTTCTGGAAGGACTCTGCATATGGGGGTGGCGGGAGGCGGCCGCCACGTTTTGCCAGTGGCAAAGGTATACTTGAATTGGGACACTGGGCAGGGAGTGTGGGAGGTGGGAGTAATTGATGTTATTCCTGCTAATATGTTATTAGTAAACACTAGGGTAGAGTGGGGGGAGGGGAAGGGGAAGGGGAAGGGAACCCTCGCAACTGCTAAATCTATATTCTCCGAGGTGCTACTATCTGGGGTGAATAATGAATGGATACTGTGGGTAGAATAGAACCCCAATGGAGAGCACTCTGCAGATGCACAATATACAGGGGACAGGAATAAGGGTGTATATAGTGATGAGTGAATTGTGCACGTTAAAACACTTTATTAGAGTCTTGACTCAAGGTTAAAATACAGACGCTAAGTACCAAAAATAAATGAGACTCATGTGAGCCAACCTGTGTATATTGTGTGATTAAGACTACTATCACACATACCACTACCCGGTACGTGTATATATTCAGCCACTAGTGGCTGTGTCTGTGTTTAAATACTACACTCACTGATTCCAATGGGGTTTTGATACCACCAAGCTGTAACCCGCACATATCATCAGGGATATTTGCTTACACTCCAACGTGAGACCTGGCACATATATTTTACTTTCGCTGCGCTTTTTTGGCTCACATGAGTCTCATTTATTTTTGGTACTTAGCGTCTGTATTTTAACCTTGAGTCAAGACTCTAATAAAGTGTTTTAACGTGCACAATTCACTCATCATTGGGGTAATATGTTATTAGGTAATGATCTTGGCAAGATGTTTACCCAATATGATACCGCTGTGACCCAACTAGCCCAGGAATCCGCTGAACAATTCCAGATACTGATGCATACTGGGGATCAGGGAAGGGTGACTGACAGGGGTTGTACCGGAGTGGGGGGGCAAAGATGGTCTCCAAGTACAGCCTGCCATCACAGAATACCTCAGGGGGGTGTTCAAGGGGGATTGTGCCAAAGGGGGGGAGAGAGCTTCCCATTACAGCCTGTCATCCCTAGGAACCCAGAGGAAATGGTAAAGGTTTTATTTGTTTGAGCGCGGGACTAGCGTGTAAGCCAGTCCCTTCGCTCATCTTAAGGAGGGAGATGTCATGATAATGTCATGAGATATTGGGTATTTTTAATCCCTTTGGTAGTTGAGGGGTTAATGAGCTACACTTGTGTACAAAATACCAAATGCTGGGTTTGAAACTGGGCAGGACTGTTTCTGTCTGCTCTGACTTTCAAAGTATTCCGTAGAAAGGGGTGGGCTTATGAAAATATTGTATCTAAGTCTGGGCCAGGTTGTTACTGGGCAGATCTGACTAGGGGCATGCTTGAATAGCATAGCAGATCTCATCTTCTGAACCAGTGCCTCTCTGGGGAAAATCCATAGCATGTAGTAAGGTACTGTATAGGATTTTCTGTTTTACCCCTTTTATTTTAAGAAGCTGTTCTGCCTTATATTGTAATTGTATGTTTATTTTTTAATACCTTTTCTGTAATTCAAGCACTGTATTGTTATATATATTAAACCATTTAATAAGTAATGCTTTGGGCTCTGAATGAACTTTGTGCACGCTGGAGAGAATAACTTGCTAAATTCAGGCACATGTTACTACAGCTGATTTTGTGTTAAAGTGCATAGTTTTTCCTATCATAAACAGGGACCTGAGGCCCTAGTGGATATTTTAGTCTAAGATCTTTTATCATATCTGCATAACCTCAGGTGGTGGCAGTGGATAGATATATGTGCAATTGGGTAGGGGTTAATACTAACTCGCTGGTTCCTTGCAGAGGAGAAAGGGGGGTTGCTAGAGAAGCCTTTGTGTATTAACCCTGGTTGCATATCTAAAGTCACGTGCTCACTTGTGTGCTGTTCATGGCAGTGGTATATTGGGACGGCTTGAGGAGAGATACAACTCATTTGAGGGACCCCTGAGTGGGTGAAGAGTGGGGCAGCTTGTGGGTTGTGTATTGATCCTTGATCCTGTAAGAGGGGATACTGTCCATTTGACGGACCTTTGCGGAGGTGAAGAGTGGGTGCGCTTGCGAGCGTCGGTATTAACCCTTGTCCCGTATGCAGGTCACGTGCTAGCAGGGGGTCGTACGTGACATGGTCCTTCTTCTGGCTCGCTTGAATAAAGATGTCTAAGTGAACATCTGAAATGAGAATGTTACATTTTTGTTCCTGATGTATTAATCACAGGAACTGAGGCCTTCACTAAGTTCAGTGTGTGTGTATATGTAATATATATATATACTTACAAAGGACCCAGCGGATTTACATATGGGCCCGTATTATTTATTTATTTATTTTACTGCAAAACCTAAAAAAAAAAGTAAAAATGTTTGTTAAAAATTTGTTTTATTGGCTTAGGTTGAAAATAGTTTTTTCCTCCGATTTTACGGCAGATTTGGAACTGCATTCACTTTTATCCTAACAAGTTTTCTCTCTGACAGACTTTAGCAGTAGGACATATGAGTAAGTGAAATCAAGGATATAGCACAAACACAGCGCGCTTTCTGGGGTCGCTCCTCGTTACCGAAGGAGTTGGAATTAGAACCACAATAGCACATTTAGACCCAAAATTATATCCAAATCGGTTGATTAGAGTAATAGGAGGCCTTCATTTAAGTTGGCAAACAGACAACTATTGTACAGTATGTTATCGAGCTATGAGAATTGTTCAGCTAATACCGAAAAGTCCTCACTAAAATAAATTCCTTACCTCTCCTCTCTAAAGCATTATGCAATCGTTTATGAATTGTATTCTGCCTCTAAAGATAAGCATATATATGTCTGGATTCCACAAAACCGCACTTCAAATACACTAAAAACAATAAAAATCTGTGTCCATGGCCCTTACATGCTGAGTGATCTTGAACCTGCCTTCCGCTGGGCTCATGCTTGGTGACATACCTACTCTACTTCCTCATGCAAAAGCATTTTATTACTGATTTTCTGTCTGATACGCAAAAGAGAAATTGTGAGACTTTTGCTGTTTCAATCAACTTGATCACACCTGCAAAGTTATTTACTACCAGTGCGATAACCTGGAAAAATATTTACAGTCCTATCAATTCACCGACATGAGCTGATAACGAACTCCCAAGCCCCTTACAGACCCGCTCTGAATATTGACACAGCAAATAATTCAGAGAGTTAAGGTCCCAAAATGCTTTTGATCGCTGTGTATCTTGTGAGGACAAAGATATTGCACTTTGGACTGGTTTGCCCACATCATCTGCTCTAATTGTGTGGCGATAAATTTCGGAGGAATAAACTAGTAATGGCCTATAAAAGCGTGGGAAAAATGTAACAAAAATGGGAAAACAAATGCCATTGAAGCCTGACCAAGCAGTTCTTTAGAGGGCAATGAGCTTTCTCCCTTGGCCTTGTAATGATATTTCTGTTTCAAGGCAGAGAGACTCCAATTATTAACAAACTGCCAGCAACTTGTAGTCTTTGGCAATTGAATTCTAGACAAAATGATGTAGAAAATACTTCTGTCCTGTACTATTTGTCTATATACATTGCTGTTCACTGTCAGCCCTATATAAAAGTGGTTATATATTTTTATTAAAATAAAACTGCATTGTGCAATCCCTGCTACACTCACAACACACTAAGAATACTTTAGGGACATGTTTTATTCCTGGCTGTGTGTCAAGTAAGCCGTTCTCAGGCAACATTGCAGCAGACACCAAACTGAAAAGACAGTCGCTATGTGAACCAACATTGTTATAAGCAATGTGAAAACTACAAAACATTGATGATAGTTGGAGTATCATTGCTTCCACCTTTTTAGTCTGTATGGATGGTTAGTCTCTTGTCATTCGCGATCAGTTGATTTCCTCAGGGGGGTTTGTAAATGTATTGGACCATTTTAGATAATACCTTAAAAAGGTGTTTCTGAATTGTATTATAACATGTAGAGGAGGCTTTTTTTTACAGTTTTCATCTTGTTTCATTAAGTCCACAAATCGCAATTAATTCAACTTTCTCAAGGAACAATCCAACTACTAGAATACGCAATTAATACACTCCTACACTATGCAAGGCTAAAGACTAAGGCTGCGTACATGGTCGGGCAGACCTTGCGAGCGGTGTGTGGGCGCATGCGTGCGGAAGCGGGAGGGGGCGCGTGTTGCACAAGAAATCAGTTGGAACTGATTTCTTGGCACGACAGGCCGGTCACGTGAGCGGTTCGACCTATGAGGGCAAACCAGCTCTGTGACGTCACTGGCATGCCCCAGACACGCCCACGGACGGCCCGAGTACTATGGCCAGGGAAAGCACCCGCTTTCCCTCATCCTCCGCGCACCTCCGCACGGCTCAAATTACTATGGACGCAGCCTAATGAAGAACTGATGCTGCTATACAGTTACCCATGTCATTTATTTGCAACTACGACTCCATACAATACACAATAATAGCATTTTCTTTTTATATTTGAAAAATTTTCATAGATTTTTTTTTACTTGTATAAGTGAAACCTTTGTTAAAAAAATTTAAAGCGTAGAAGCAAAAAAAAAAAAAAGTATAAAACATGACTTTGAACATTAAAGTACATTTAAGTCATATTCAGTATTCCCGTGTATAGAATTAGGCTATTGGCAACAGAGTACAATGGCGGATTTCGGCGCAACTGCGCATGTCTGACTCAGAAAGGCTGCTGGGATACTTCAAAGAACTTTATTGATCCAACACACAAGGGCTAACACCGCATTCTCCCCCTCAACGCGTTTCACACTTAGGAATAGGGCTTCGTCTTCCTAAGGGTGAAACGCGTTGAGGGGGAGAATGCGGTGTTAGCCCTTGTGTGTTGGATCAATAAAGTTCTTTGAAGTATCCCAGCAGCCTTTCTGAGTCAGACATGCGCAGTTGCGCCGAAATCCGCCATTGTATCCTGACTTCCTTCTGACGGTGGCACGCAGGAGCAGCCGAGGAGAGCAGGCCCCAGACCGGAGATGCAGGTGTGGTAAGTAACCAACAGCCCCCTGCACCGGTCAATCCTGTGGCCAAGCGGAGCTCCCTTATGCGCTGCCCCAGTGTCTGACATATCCCAGTTTGCCACTCTGCACACAGAAGCGCAGGACAGATCCCCACATTATTGGCAACAGAGAACTACAGTCATTCGTGATTTATTAAAAATAAACATTTTGTAGAGGTACCGGTTTAAAGAATTGGCTACATATTATTGCTTTGTGTATATTTAATAAAGGGCTCATATAAATACTAAATTATTTCCATGGTTTCGCTATGTGTGTGTGTGTGTGTGTGTGTGTGTGTGTGTGTGTGTGTGTGTGTGTGTGTGTGTGTGTGTGTGTGTGTGTGTGTGTGTGTGTGTGTGTGTGTGTGTGTGTGTGTGTGTGTGTGTGTGTGTGTGTGTGTGTGTGTGTGTATATTTATATATATATTATCTCCAATATAGAATATCAGTTCTGAGCACATTCACATGTCTCAGACAGGTCTGCAACCCTGCCTTTCAACCATTATCACCTAGCATACAGTGTTCCCACTACAGCAAGGGATTCTGGGAAATGACATGCAAATGAGCACACAATGTGTCACCTTTTGCCTAGAATATCCATTCACATGGAGACTATTTAAGCAAATGCATCGCCGTTCACACAGCTTTTAAGCTTCGCCTCAGGCCTTCAACTCTTCCAGCCAGGGCATTATTGCCCAGTAATGCCCTGTTCTTCGGAGATTATTACTTAAGTAAACACTTACATGAAAATGAGTGATCAAGCTATTTATAGAGCCAGAACTGCCCATACATATATTTCCCTGTCTGTTTCTTACCAAAGTTGTGAGAAACTTTTACTCTCTAGATACAGTATGTAGAGAAACAATTGACTTATTTGTCTAGAAAAGCAAAATGATAACTTGCTCTCACCCAGCCCTCAGTGTTGGTATACTGCGTCCTGCAGTCAGGGTGCTAGGATCCTGTGTCCATATTGCTGGGCACACAACTGTATGATCACATACTGGAGGATCAGAGCTCAAGAAAATAACTTTTAAATAATTGAAAAAACTCACATGCTCCTTGCATTTTCAGCAAAACCTATTTTAATATACAAAAACATAGTATTAATTGAACATGGAACACTGAATAAGGTTCCCAAAACAGACACATACTATACCCACAAACAATGCAACGTTTCAAGGCCCCCTGATCCCTTCCTCAGGCGTAGGCACGAGCATGCACATTTTTTCCATTGATCTAAAAGTTAGTTGAGTGCTGATCCTGTGTTGTAATATAACTTATTATTTGTCTAACCATTATCAGCAACTTGTCTTTCCTGGCACACTGAATGAGAGAGGTTACATTTCTGCACCTTGCATGAATTTTAAACATTAATCTCAGTATATTTTAGATAAAGGTTGTAAAAACACCCATTTTGCAACATACTGTATTCATATTCACGCTTTTCAGAATGTTCATAAATGTCTGAACATGTGAGTTTCAAACGTATTTTATCACCTGTGATGCAATTGAACTTATCCAATTTGTATGCATACTTGGAATAAGTTATCATTAAAACTGACTCACAAATGGCATTGCAAAGCAGATGATTGCCTTTTATTATAGATTTGTACACCTGCTATGTATTTTGGGGCGATGTTTGAAATATAGTGTAGCCTTCTGGGTATGACATTTACATTTAGGAGGCTATGACTTAAGGAGGTTTTGGAGCAATAATTATAAAAGAATAACTTTGTGTCAATGTATCGATGCACTTTGTTCCAATTTTTCCCTTTGTGCACCAGTTTGTGATTTAAAGCAGCAGAACATGTGTTTTAAAATACAAATGGATATGAAGCAGGAGGTCTCCGTAGCTGAACCATGTTCCTTTCAGCTCCGGGGACCCCTGCTTCAAGATACCTACCTTGGAAGGTGCTGCCATTATCTGTGCCCAAATTAAATGTCCCGCGTCATGTGAAAGCCGCAAGGGATGATGTCACGGCTTCCTATTGGCCCCGCGGGACATTTAAGCCGCCATTATGTTAGCCTCAACTAGCCCAGCCAGAGCTGCTACCGGCACCCCCTTCTGATGTAAGTATGTCAGGACCCAGGGGTCCCCGGAGCTCAAGTGGTTCAGTTCAAAGACCCCCTGCTTCAATCCTATTATTTAATTTTTTTTAATGTCACCACGTTCTGCTGCTTTAAGGAGGCAATAGGAGGCATTACATGGTACATATATTATGATGATATGTACTGTATCAAATGTTGTTCTCTTATTTGCAGTAATAAATCTGCCAGGTCTAAGGTAACTTAAACATTTTTGCCCAGAAATCTTTGCCAGATGTAAAAAGCTGCTCACACATGATGTGACAAAACAAGAAATGGATCAATTGTGCCAAGATACACTTTTCTTTGCGTGGATGCATGTCTTCCTTAAAATGTTACCAGTGTTTTAAATTGGGACTCTATTCCTTACAATTATTGGGTTGACGGATGCGTTTTAGTTTATTGTTTGTCTTGGGAGGAGTTAATTTGTATAATGCTGTTGGATGTAAACTGGAAGTAAAATGTTATTGAATCTTCAGTTTCAGGGTATATGTAAAAGACACTGTGCATCGTGATGACCAATTTGATGAAGAATATCAGTTTAGTAAATAAAGCTGAAAGACACAAGCTCACTTTTTTATGCCACAGGTGCATTCTGTTTACTATTGAAGTGGGCAGCCCTTCCTACACTTCAATCGAGTAAATAGAAAGAATGAAGCAACTAACATCATCTGGCGGGCAGCAAAGAGGCCGTGCTGCCCGCCAGCCTGGCCTTAAGAAGGCCCCTGGTTGCCTCCTCCCCTGTGCTGGGGAGGTAGGGGTGGGGGCTGGCCAGCGAGGGGAAGGCCAGCCCCACCCACCCCCCAGTCATGAGACCCCCCGCCCATGGCTCGGGGGGTTGCTTTCTTGTCTAATGGTTCTGCACCCATAAATTGAAGATGTTTTAAGTAATACATTAACAAAGTGTTTTCTAACCATTTTTTGGTTAAGGAACCCTATAATTATATTGGGAAATGTTGTGGAACCCCATCCCTCTCTAATAGCGTGTCTGAGATCAGATGCATTGTACGGAACCCCAACCCTCTCTAATAGCGCGTCTGAGATCAGGTGCATTGTACATTTTTCTGAATTTGGTACAATTTTGAAATGACCTGAAAATTGCCGGGAACCATTTAGGGAAGCCCAAGGATTCCTAGGAACCCCTGTTGAAAAACACTGCATTAACCCAAAGATTCATGTACAACCAGTGACCTTTTCCTCACAGACTAGAATTCATAAAGGGATCATAATCTCAAATTAGGCATATAATAATCACATTTTGAATAGAAAATTACATTTCCTGTCTTTGCATATCGCACTTTTTCTTTAGCAATCCCTCATTTGAGTTTGTGTAGTAGTGGTTCATACATATGGAGAACATAATCACATCTTCTGCCACCCAACCCTACGTACAGTATTTACATGTTTGTTTGTTTTTTGTACGTTGGGTGTCCCAGCCCCCGTGTTAATTTTGTTCTTTTATCACCTGGGAGAAAAAGGTTGTTTCGTTTTCCAACCCTTGCTTAATTTATACTTTAGCTTCTTGATGTTTTCTCTCGTTGTAAGATAATCACTCACATTTGTCGTCGCTGTTCTGGTTGTTCTGCATCTCAGTCACCAGGAATGAAGTAAAGAGAAACAAGCAAATTATGTTGGAAAATGTTGAAGTACAAAGGTGCCTCCGCGTACTGTTTAAGAGGCTTAAATTTACATGGAAACACAGAAATTGACAGTGTCAGACACTTGAATTTTTTTCATGCTCTCTTCATATTTAGTGTATACTTGTGTAAAACAAGCCGTCTTGAATTCCTTTACTGTATTAGCTTCCACCACCTGACCTATAATAGTAGGTTATTTGCCAGACAAATTGGCCTGTTTCTATTGGTTGACTAGCTGTGGTTTCCAACCCAGCAATGGTTACCAGTATCTAGGGTTGCCAGGTGTCTTATCGAAAAACACAGTACACAATGGTGAAAGGTACGAAGCGTTCGAGAGAAGTCGGTGGAGTCTGTGGGAGGGCTTTTTTTTACTAAATAGAATATGAAATAGTGCAAATTGTTGCATACTTGGAGTGACATTTAGGAAAAAATTACATATATTAGCTAAGCTAAGATCAATAGCATTATGGGGTTATGTTTTTAGGGTAAGGGGGTCGGGCTAAGGTTTTTAGGCTAACTGGTTTTTAGGCTAAAGTTAGGGGCTGATCTTGGCGGCGAAGTGAGTGATAGCTAAATGCCAGCAGCGACATGGCTGTGGTTGCCAGTGAAGGTTAGTCTGTGTTATGCTTAAAGTAAAAAAAAGTTTATAGGAATCAGCAGCACCAAATGGTAATGAATAGAATGAATATGCAGTGTTGCGTAGACACCTAAGGGACCCCTAACTCCCTCAAAGTAAACAATAGGAAAAATAGTGATATTCCGCACTCAAAGTAGACACAATACTATGAGATCTAGAGTTTTAGAGAAATATTATTTTACTTGTATTGCTTATTTTTCATATACAGTAGGATACTACATGTAGAGCTTTAACATACAAGTGAAAACGTCAATTTATTCTAATAAAGAGCTCGCAATGACTAGCACACAATTTTTTTTTAAACATTTTAAATGAAGACCACTTATGCAGTTGCACAAGAGACTACAACCACCATTCTCCTCCTCATCCTCACACCATGCTCCTCATCTTCATCTCACACCACCACTACTAGTCTACTACTACTACTCCTCATCTTCTCACATCACCACCACTACCCTCCTCCTCATCATCTCCTCACCCCATCATCATCTCATCCCCATCATCATCATCATCATCATCATCTCATTTCCCCCCACTCATCATCATCACCATCTTATCCCCATCATCTCATTCCCCCCTCATCATCATCTCATTTCCCCCCACCATCATCTTCTCATTCCCCCATCATCATCATCCTCATCATCATCTCATTCCCCCATCATATCATTCCCCCTCATCATCATCTCATTTCCCCCCCCCCCACCATCATCTCATTTCCCCCCACCATCATCTCATCCCCCCATCATCATCACCTCGCTCCCCCATCATCATCTCATCCCCCTGTTCATCATTCGTGCCCCCCAATATCACCATCTCACCCCCCCTGTTCATCATCATCGTCCCCACACCCAATATCATCATCATCTCCTCAACCGTTAAATTGTATTTCTTCTTACCCTAAAATCTCCTGGCAGACAGCACCGGAAGCTGTCACTACAGCAGTCTCTGGCTCCGCACTGCCGGGGTGTGAGCTCCACCCCCGCGATCCTCTGTCTGGAGTCATCCTCTCCACTCAGCACTCGTCTCCTCGCTGCTCCCGGCCACCGTCCGCGGCCCACCCCACTCAGCACTGGTGCTTCCTGCCACAGTCACTCGCGCTTCCTTCCACCGGCCTCGCGCTTCCCACCACCTCCCTCGCGGTCTAGAGAGTAATACCAGACACATACTTGTCCGGTATTACCTCAATTTGTTTCCTGGACAAAATACAAAATTACCAGCCTGTCCGGTTCAAAACCGGACATCTAGCAACCCTACCAGTATCCTGTAAGATCTTCAGTTGGGTTTTGGGACAGGGAAGAAATTGCCCCTTAAACTAGCACCCTTTCCGATATCCCGAAAATTCGGTCTCCGTATCCTATTGATTTTATGTTCAAAGTGACAGTTCGATGAATAAACGAGTACTACTGTACCTTATTGAGCAACATACAGGGTAATAGCAAAAATTATGCAACATTCTTGCATCACAAGGCAGACTGCCTTGAGAAAGTGCTGCAAGGTTCGAAACAGCTGCCAGCAGGTCTGAGTATATGGGGCTTTATCATGCTAGCACAGGTTGTATATTTCATTAAATTAGTTTATTTTTACGAATTTTGCATAATTTCTTTGGTATTACCCTGTTTTAATATCGTCCTTGTTTTTAACGGATACTGAATAAAATACTTGAATTTTGTAAGAGGTCAGTGTTCACCCGCGCTTTCTACTTCTTGAATTACCATTGATACATTCCTGACTAGGTGGCACTCACAAGTGTTTATTAACTCACAAAGTGTCTGGAGGGACAAGAATCTGGAGGACTGTGATTTACTTAAAATGGGTGAGTTAAACGTTGTGCTCTAATGTTTGATGACTCAATTGCTTAAAGCCTGAAATTTAAACAGTCGGTACCTTGGAGTGCTGTCTTTATTTGTTTTAATAACAACTTTTTTACTTCATATAGCGCTTTTCTCCCTATGAGACTCAAAGTGCTTCATAATTACAAATAGTGCGCGGTAAGTAGTCTTCAGCAAAGACTAATGCGTTGACTGCTACATTGGATAAATAAAATGTGATATTTTGTACATAACTTGGAGTGTTGACCAGTGTGTATAAATGTACATATAAATATATACATAGATATTATTGTAAAGTAGACCTACAGTAAATATGGCTATAGATTCATATATTTTTTTTTCCATTTGTGCAACTAGTGCCTAAGATTCTCTGTAACTTGGGTCAATATACTCTGGGCCAGTGCCCCTAGTAATTTTACTGTAAGCAAATAAGGCTTTTCTAATGCCTGAGTCCTTGTGTGTATGCTCTGAATCCACTGAATATCTAAAAGCACATATTTCTAGAAATCCGTATAAAATGTTTGTTTGTGTTTAAGTTCTGCCTGTTAATACCAGGAATGTCAATATCAGTATTTCTAAATACTTTTGTAGGTATATAATTAATCATTTTATATGAATATGAGTGCTTCACTATCTGCATTAAATGGTGGGACTGTCAGATCTTTAAATGAAGCGTTTGTATATACTGTACACTCACACACACCAATTCACCCATGTACGCGTGGTGTAAAGTATAAATGATCCTCTTGTTTCAGAGTATCTCAGATGCTGTTTTGGTACTACATATCCCAACTGATACTGTATGACGTGTTTCTGTGGTTATTTTTTACTGCAAAACAGTGTCAAGTGTAGTCTTCCTTCAGTTTAACAGCTCTCCCGATAAGATTATGATATTTTTCAACAAGTGGCTGAAGTTAATGGGAATTGACTCAAGACTTGCACCCTTCCCCCAAATACAAACATTCCTCTAAACTGGTACCAGGCACAACCAGATATACATTGTCATTAGTATTGATCGCTCCACCCACTGTCTGCTCACCCTCCTCCACTATCCATCTGCCCTGCTGCACTACCTTCTTGTATGATCAGAAGGTCCTTTGACTGTGATTAACTTCCCCTCTTGTTCCACCTGAGTTTCAGATGGGTACTTTAAATGTGGTTGTGGCTCACGTAATGGATGAATAAATATATTGATGTGCAGTGATCTACTGATGTGCACTGGAATCCTTACTTTCTGTACTGTTTATGCACGTTTGGGTCAGCCACTTGTCTTTCCAGGTACGCACCCACCAATTCTTCTTTTGGATCATTTGCTTCAGTTTCGGATATACAGTACGTGGATTAATAATGGCATTTTAGTACTTTACAGGTGAAGCCTTTTTTTCTCTCTTTTGCAAGCTCTTTACTTTCCATTTTGTTCTATTCATAAGATACTACACCAGGGATGGGCAACTCTAGTCCTCAAGGGCCACCAACAGGTCGGGTTTTCAGGATATCCCTGCTTCAGCACAGGTGGCTCAATCAGTGACTCAGTCGACGACTTAAAAACTTGACCTGTTGGTGGTCCTTCAGGACTGGAGTTGCCCGCCCCTTGACTACACTGTGAAATGATTTTGTAATTTCCTGCAATGGAGAAAAACAGATGTAAAGATGTTTTGGTGGAACAGCACTGCAATTATCTTCTGTCCGATAATGATAGAATGAAAAGCTGTTTAACATATCTTAAATGATCATTTAAAAAATGATTAAAATGGTAAAGAACTTGTTCAGGTATCTAACCAATGTATGTTACTTAGTGAGACTGCCCCTTTAGCACAAATATGATGTGTTTGGATAGGGTTGGACAATAACCAAACAATTCCCCACTGTCATGATATTAAAGTAATGTATAGGGATCTCACGATAAATACTTGTTCAGTAGGAAAAAGACACCATTACCTGTTTTAATTATTTTAAAATCATTGTTCCACAATGTTAAAAGATAGATCATTTTAAAAGGTAATGCCACAATAGTCACACAATTAAATGTCAACTTATTGTCATCTTTTCTTATCATGGCATTACTAATACAGCTAAACCCCGTTATAGCGCGGTCCTCGGGGTCCACCCGAGACCACCGCGTTAGTAACGGGGTCGCGAAAAAACAAAATGGCCGCAGCAAAAAAAATTACAAACAAAAATGGCCGCCGTGATCTGGGACTCCGCGCTGCCGAAGGGGGAGAGCTGAGAACTCTCCCAGAGCCCAGCGTCGCAATGGCAGGCCCCCGGACCCCCCCCCCCCCACTCCCAGCAGCACATACCCTTACCCAGCATCTGCAGCAGTTGATCTGTGCAGAGAAGCTGCGAGGGGGAGGAGAGCTCACGCAGCCTTTGCTGGGATGTCAGTTGTTTCAGAGTTCCTGGCCAGGGATCAGCTCCCTTCAATTCTCCCCCACAGCAGCAGAGATTCAGGCAGGGAGAGGGGGGGGGCTCCCTGAGCCCAGCGTCACACCAAACCACAGCATCACCCCCCCTCCCAAACCAAAGCACCCCCCCCCCCCCACACACACACACACCCCACAGCAGCACTTACCCAGCATCTGCAACAGTTGATCTGTGCAGAGAAGCTGCGAGGGGGAGGAGAGCTCACACAGCCTTTGCTGGGATGTCAGTTGTTTCAGAGTTCCTCGGCCAGGGATCAGCTCCCTTCAATACTCCCCCACAGCAACAGAGATACAGGTAGGGAGAGGGGGGGCTCTCCCTGAGCCCAGCGTCGCAGCGGCAGGCCCAAAACAGTGTGCAGTGAGAGTGTGTGCAGTGAGAGTGTGTGCAGTGAGAGTGTGTGCAGTGAGAGTGTGTGCAGTGAGAGTGTGTGCAGTGAGAGTGTGTGCAGTGAGAGTGTGTGCAGTGAGCAGTGAGTGTGTGTGCAGTGAGCAGTGAGTGTGTGTGCAGTGAGCAGTGAGAGTGTGTGCAGTGAGCAGTGAGAGTGTGTGCAGTGAGCAGTGAGAGTGTGTGCAGTGAGCAGTGAGAGTGTGTGCAGTGAGCAGTGAGAGTGTGTGCAGTGAGCAGTGAGAGTGTGTGCAGTGAGCAGTGAGAGTGTGTGCAGTGAGCGTGTGTGCAGTGAGCAGTGAGAGTGTGTGCAGTGAGCAGTGAGAGTGTGTGCAGTGAGCAGTGAGAGTGTGTGCAGTGAGCAGTGAGAGTGTGTGCAGTGAGCAGTGAGAGTGTGTGCAGTGAGCAGTGAGAGTGTGTGCAGTGAGCAGTGAGCAGTGAGAGTGTGTGCAATGAGCAGTGAGAGTGTGTGCAATGAGTGTGTGTGCTGTGAGCGTATGCAGTGTGGGCAGGGGGCAGTGGGCAGTGGGCATTGGGCAAAAAAATTTTTTTTAAATAACATTTTTTTTTTTTTAACGGGAGCCACGTGAAAGCCGCGTTATAATGGGTCGCGCTATAACGGGGTTTAGCTGTATATACATACATACATACACACGAAACTGTTCTGTGGCTAACAAAATGCTATTATTTGTGCGAGCTTTCGAGATACAGTGATCTAGATATAGATAGAAAGAGAATGGCAGCGCACACTGAAAAAAGGCCTCAGCAGAGGCAGGTGTGGTGTACGGTAAAGGGTATGTAGCACTGCTACCTCCCCCCCCCTCTGAGAGATTTTGCCTAGGCTACACATCCGTGTGGTGCTGGCTACCTGTGAGGGTCCAGGAGAGATGTGCTTCTGCAATGTTGTGGGGAACAGGACAGGCTTTAGGTGATCCTCAGGTTCTTTTCATTGGCGACAACGCCTCCAGTCACAGTAGGCTCCAACAGAGCTGGAGGCAGTCCCTACCATGACAGTCTTTTCTCCTAAACTTCTGCCCAATAGACTGCGACTTAGTCAGAAGTATATAAAAAGGATCTTTATTTGGTGCAGCCACTGCAGGTGATATTACAGAGTTTGCATCCTTGTGGAGAATGGTTTCCAGACCCCTGGATGGTGCGGGCCAGCAGATAATGTTGGGGCCTTGTGCTATGTACAGATCGTGAGCTCCTCAGCCCCAGAAGGGCTGAGCTCCTCTCTCTTCCCTGTCAGGGAAGGAACTCCAACTCGGACTGATATCATTTGGAATTCATCCACCCTAATGCAAAAAGGGTAGGGCACAGGGCCTGCACCATGATTGGCTGCAACACAGACCCGTGTCACCTTCTCTCTTGCCACTCAGGGAGGCTGCGTGAGGGTGGGGGTAAACCCCACAGGGTAGCCTGTCACTGTCTGTAGCTATCAGAACTTACGTAACAGGAAAGTAGAAAGATAGTCTGGACCAGCCATGGCTATAGATAAATAGTTAGTCTGTAAGGATACCTAGAGATCCAATATACCGGCACAGCACAAGTGTGGGGACTGAAACGTCGGGCATATGTGTGCATTTTGGACCCAATAAAGCATTTCTTGTGATTATCACTTGTGCTGTGTCAGTATATTGGATCACTAGGGAGCCTTACAGACTGTATGTGTGTGTGTATATGTATGTATATGTATGTGTGTTTATCATTTGCTTCAGTTTCGGATATACAGTACGTGGATTAATAATGACATTTTAGTACTTTACAGGTGCAGACTTTTTTTCTCTCTTTTGCAAGCTCTTTACTTTCCACTTTGTTCTATTCATAACATACACCACGGATGGGCAACTCTAGTCCTCAAGGGCCACCAACAGGTCGGGTTTTCAGGATATCCCTGCTTCAGCACAGGTGGCTCAATCAGTGACTCAGTCGACGACTTAAAAACTTGACCTGTTGGTGGCCCTCCAGGACTGGAGTTGCCCGCCCCTTGACTACACTGTGAAATGATTTTGTAATTTCCTGCAATGGAGAAAAACAGATGTAAAGATGTTTTGGTGGAACAGCACTGCAATTATCTTCTGTCCGATAATGATAGAATGAAAAGCTGTTTAACATATCTTAAATGATCATTTAAAAATGATTTAAATGGTAAAGAACTTGTTCAGGTATCTATACTTGTTCAGGTATGTATATACTGTATATATATATATATATATATATATATATATATATATATATACATATAAATATACATATATATATACATACATACATACATACATACATACATACATATACACACACACACACACACACACACATTCACATGTCTTAAGCAGGTCTGCAACCCTGCCTATCACCATTATCACCTAGCTTCCACTGCAACAAGGGATTCTGGGAAATGACATGCGAATGAGCACACAGTTTGCAGACCTGTCTAAAACATGTGAATGTGCTCATGAGTGATATTCTTTATTGGCTATATGCTAATAATAATAATGTCTTCATAGAAATATGGAACTATGCGTACATACTGTAACCATCTCTGAATTAAAGATTTGCTGCTGCATTGAGACTTGGGTAACATACTGTACATACACACAAGCAACACAGCTACTGTAGACACAGTTCAATCGTTATTAGGGGGGGGGGGACAAAATGTAAGCAGTAGATTTTAAGATTAAAATGCCAAAAATATCCCTTTTCTAAATGAGAACAGGCAAAAGCATGATAATTAAACCTGTCAGCATTTTTGACCGTTTTTGGTGAAAGTAGCTCTTTATTTTATATGATTTCCAAGATATTTAACTGAAAATTCAATCATGTTCATTGAGTTTCGTTAGATATGTTCTAAATGTTCCCTTTTTTCTACCATACATTTAAAAAAAACAGTAAACTTCACAGCAATTTCACCCATGTATTAAGTCATTTTGCCTTGAAAATTTGTCAGATTTTTTTCTTTAATTTCTCTTAAATTTTGCTCTAAATTCTATACAGTATACAGTATAGGGCACACGCACTATTTGGCTAGTTCAGTTGGTAGTGTAAATATATATACACACATTCACATGATGGTGAAAATTAAACTATGTTTAGGTGTGTTGGGAAGGTGGTTGTCGTTGCAGTAAGGATTAGTATGGAGTGAGACCTTATAGAAAACTTTTACTATTAAACAAATCCACAATTAAACTTGAAAGGGAGGTTTTCTCAACATCATAATAATTGTCAAGTCCAGTCACAGCAGCTGTATCAACGTTACTATACCACGGAATGGGACGTTTGATCCGGACTACTCACCACATGACAACCTCGCCACCTTCCGCCATCAGGGCAGGTCACCTCCCCGCCTTCTGCACTCTTTAATGTCCAAAGCACCACTCGGATCTGGTGCCACAGGGCAGCCTCAGGGCACCTCGCTCTGATGCCATGTGTGAGCCCACAAGTGCGTGGGAAATATCAAAATGTGTCCTGGCTGCTTGCGATTGCCACTGAGTGTCGTGCTGGACGCGGCTTGCTCACATGGCACCCTGCAGCTGGGAGAACCGTGTGGCGCTGAGGACATTTAAAGATGGTGGAAGGCGGCGAGTTGATCTGTGGTGAATAGTCCTGGCGACGTAGCACCGGGCGCGATTTGGTCACGTCCAAACGTCCTAGTCCGACTATACTAGCATCCCCCATCTCTCCGACTGAAAGTAGTAGTGGTGGTGGTGTGCGGGACAAATGGGTCACTGTGGAATCTGTAGATAGACCTCAACTTCTGGGTGTGCAAGGGCACCAGCAGAAATATTTGTGAAGGAAGGGTCCAAGTCAGATACTTATTCCTTAGAAAAACATGCAGCAAAGGATGCTGAACTGGCTCAAGCTCTTATATTTCAGGACTCTGAGGAAGTGGAGGGACAACGGATGGATTGAGGTAGATGGTGATGATGATTAGTGTGGTGTTGTTAGTCTGTGTGAGGCCCAATCTTTACAAGCAGGGGAGAAAAGATACTGCTGGCAGTAGAGGAGGTAACAATGTGTTGGTGCTACTACAACTTTAGTGGTGTTGGTTGTAGCAGCAGTAAAGAAGGTGATTATGATAGTGAATCACACTGTAAACAGCAGGCAGTCATGGCAACCAGATAGTAGCTCTAGTGTTCCAATTAACAATAAGTACAACGAAAGGCAGGAATTGACATGCCTATATATCCTATATTGAAAGTAAAAAAAAAATTCAAGCACCATCATTGTCATCTTCAGAAAGAACACCAGCCAATGCCATATGATTTGTCATCAGCATTATCATAAAGAGTGCATAGCTATTGAAGTCGCAACAGTGAAGAGGCAAGTAAATAGTATCCGTATTACACAACATAAGACTGTTAAGGAAGATAAGTATCATGATGGTGATGTTGCTTAACCAGTGGAATCTGGGGGCAACTGTGTGACATACAGAGGCCGAGTTAAGAGGCAATGTAGGAGACGTGCAGAGGTACAACCACGAAGACAGATTTGGGCAACTTAAACCATGGCTTTTATTCAGCCCGTCAATTTAAACAATACAGTTTAAGGAAATATACAAAGAAATAAACATCCTATCCCTGTGGAAGGGGTAACTCACTTTCCCAGTCCCTCTCTGCAGGGCTGGGAGGATAAGCTTCTTTCCAACCACTTACCCCAAAGTCCAAAGAGGTACCTGTAAGCAGTGGACCATTTAAGTCAGTCTCTGGGTCTGGGTTGGTGTCCGTTTGAGGGACCAGCCTCTGGCGGGTTTCAGGCTCCGCTACGTCCTGGAGTAGAGGTCTTGGTCCTGGTGTCTTGCTAACAGCACAGTCTTGTGCTCTAGATAATGTCTCTTTCTTTCAACACAGTTCCCTGTGCTCAAGGGATCTCGCTGCAGTTCCAGCAGGAGGTTTTTCTACCTGTCCGATGAGTTATGTGAAGACTGATTAATTGTCTTTAGCTCCCTGCTGGATTCCTCAGACCAATACAGGCTTTTTATTGAAGCCTCATTTAGACAGGGGTTAAGGCACTGTTACAGGCAACAACTCTGATCCGCTGTGACAATGCTGGCACCTGCCAAATTATCCCACTTTTATTTCTTCTAAACAGGACCATTGTTGGCATCCAACTGTGAGGCTACTGATACTTGGTGAGAGGGTAATGATAATGCTGAGTTGGTGAAGCTGGTGGATGCCAGCGAAGGAACGGTGTTGTGCCTAGGGGGAAGCAGACTGTAGCACAGTGCATGGGATAAACGTATGTTTAAAGGGGAGAGAGGAATTGAAGAAACGTGGAAGCACCTGTTTGTGCGCTGGTCTCCCTCTCAGGGGGAGCAGAGCTAAGCACAGGTTTTCTCTGATGCCAGACTCAGCGGCTTGCTGCGACTCCTCCTGGGATTTCCTATTCTGGGACTTAAAAGGGTCTTTTCAAAGCCCAGAAGGGACTCTGCAAAGTTACTAGTTGACCTAAGCTGCTCAATGCAGCGCACAGAAGTTTAATTTCATGCTCCTCCGTTGTGTGAGAGAGCATCAGATTGTGCTCTCAGATGGTGAAGGAAATTACTGGAATGCCACCCTGTCATTACTAAAAGAAAAATATATTATCTAACATAAATTTATTGACAGAATACATAGGAATAACACAGGGTTTGGCAGTGGCTGGGTCAGTGATTCACATGTATAATACTCAAAACAAAGTTCTTCACAGTGGAATAAATATTAATTATTGACAAGGGAGAACAGAATAAACCAATAAAAGGAGTTATGTCCCGGGGCCCTCCCTACAACCCATGCCTTATTGAGAGATGGAACAGTAACTAGTTTTAGGACATACAAATGTTAAACTGTGACAACTGCCGACCTAGATGTTATGTACTGGTGGCTGCTGGCCATCCTGCAGTGCCAGCCAGGTGTAAATTCCAAGTTAACCTAGATATTATATTATGCCACTGTTAGGCATAGCACAACAGTTTTGGTGCCGGCTTGTTTTTTGCCCCCACTAGATGGTCGGCCCAAAAAATATATAACTAATCTCATTCATGATGCCATATTTGCCCGTTGGTTTTGCAATGGAAATGAGATGCATATTAATAATGATGGGTTATGGTGGTTGAGCACACAATTCACTGACAGCAGTTATATTGCCAATTCAGTCCGTGGCTAATTATTTTGCTGCAAAGCTTACCTAAGTGTAGTTCACAACAGTCATCCTGACAGCCTCTCTCACTGGTTGTTTTATTTACTTATTTTTGTCACTGAATTGAATTTACAGCTGAATAATATACTCATACAGAGTCAGTCACTCATTGTTACGACTTGTGGTAGTGGACATTCACATAGATATAACACTCAAGAGTGGATAAGTTCAAAAACTAAAAGAAAGTATGTACATGGGCCCTCCCTGTTCACCTGTTCGTTACTGAGAGATGGAACAGTAACTAGTTCCACTTAGGACAAACAAATGTTAAAGAAGCTCAGCACTTTGACAACTGCCAACCTAGATGTTACTTAATGATGGCTGCTGACTGTCCTACAGACAGTGCCAGGTGTCAATTCCACCCTGGATGTTATATTGTGGAGCTGCCTGGCATAGCACCGCAGTTTGGGAGCTGGCTCATTTGGGAACACACTAGATAACCAGTCCAAAACGACTAATCTCATTCATTCATGATGCTACAGTATATTTGCATGTTTTGGCACTGAGATAATGATATAGGATAATTATGGTGACACTGGTGGTGATAGATGTTGTAGCGGTGGGCAGATGAACAACAACCCACAACAAGCCAATGACATCAGACACGCAGTGATACTGAAACTCGGTGACAACTGGCCAGACATTCTGAGACTGTGACTAATTATGCAGCCGCCTAGCTACGTTTAGTTTATCTCAGACAGTCAGCCTCTCTGACCAGTTGTGTTCATTAATTGTTGTTGTTATTTAATTACTCAGAGTTAGACTCACTGCTACTAGACTAGTAGTAGTGGAGTGGACAATGCATTCATTCACACAGATATAACACCAAAAAATGCTGACTTGGTGTTCACAGGTTAATAATTATTATAACAAAATGTAAAAAAAATAAAAGGAGTACTGTATGTCCTAACACCAGTGGTTTAAGAGTAAGGCATACATATATTAGGGTTGCCAGACGTTTCATTTACAGCAGAGAAACAAATTCTGATCCCCAATGGTGATTACGGATATTCCATAGTCTTTTCTTAAATATCCACTAGGGTTTATAAAAAACAATTCCATGTTTTTTTAAACAAAATTATGTGTAAATTAGACAAACGATGATCAGCTGGACAATGACAATGTTTTATCAGCTAAATTATAGGGAATAATTAGAATCGGGTGTTTAAATAATTAGGTACTGTAGATCTTCAGGTGTGGGTTTGGGAGGCCACGCCCTACATAAAGATCAGAAACTTTTGGAGTTTGGTCTTCAACATAAAGGTGTGTGGCACAATCAATAGAAATCTCTGAGGATCTCAGAAAAGTAGGTATTGATGCTCATCAGTCTAGAAATGGTTACAAAACCATTTCTACGGATTAGGGGCTTCACCAATCCACTGTCAGATAGACAGTCTACAAATGGAGAAAGTTCAAGACTGCAGTCCCTCTACCAAGGAGCAGTCGTCCTACCAATCTCTCTCCAAGAACAAACTGGCAAATTATCCAGGAAGTTGCAAAGAACCCCAGAGTAACATCCAAGGATCTGCAGGCCACTCTTGCCTTGGTTAATGCAAGTATTCATAAATCAACTATCAGAAAAAGAGTGCACAAGAATAGTGTTCATGGAAGGATAGCCAGGAGGAAACCACTGCTCTCTAAAAAGAACATTGCTGCCCATCTGAAGTTCACTAAAACCAAACACTGTGTTCGAACACAGGAACTTCATCCCAACCGTCAAGCATGGTGTTGGGAGTGTGATGGTTAGGGGCTGCTGACGCAACCATGAATTCTGCATTGTATCAGAAGATTCTAGTGGAGAATATCCGGTCATCCGTCTGTGATCTGAAGTTTTACCGAAAGTGGGTCATGCTCCTAAACATACAAACAGATCTACAAAAGAATGGCTTCAGAAGAAGAATTTCTACATTTTAGAATGATCTAATCAAAGTCCGTATCTTAACCCCATTGAAAGGTTGTGGCAGGACCTGAAACGATGCCCTCAAATGTCACTACATTGAAGCAGTTCTGTAAGGAGGAATGGGCCAAAATTCCTCAAAACTGATGAGACTGACCAGCAGTTACAGGAAACAATGTTTGTACCCACCTATGTGTTGTCTTGACCCTACTGTGTTTATACCTTATTCACTAACCTCTCCCCCCTCCATTATTCACTCTTTTTTTGCCTGTTTTATTATTGCATGTTATCAATTTTTGATGTAGTGGATGTGGTTCTTATTCTGGTGGTTTGTGTTACATATTAAATGTCATTACATTTCTTCTTGGCATTATCCCTTTTCATTTGTTCTATTATCTATAGACAGTGTGTGTTGGGCTTTGTGTTATTTAGATTAAAATAATAGTCATGGTCATCTCATAATAAAAAGATAAACGTAGAAAAAATAAACTTCTTAACAATGCACTCATTAATGACCTTTTATTAGTATTCAATATATTACAAAGTATTAATAAATCTTATATTGTCAAAAGTCGGTCCATATAAAAAAAAAACACAATAAAATCACTGGTACCAGTTGACGCCCAATCTAGTTCATATACATTCTAATCATCAGGAAAGCATGTACAGGTGATCAATTTCAGGGAGAAATCAATCGCAAGTAGAGACAGTATCACAATAATAAACTCTTACTGTATATAGGTTTGTAAACCCAAAAGGGAACAATATTCCCTTCATACATAGATAGAAGATAGATGGATGGATAGATAGATAGTAAGTTATCCAATGGCTAAATAATTGCATACAAACATTCTATCAATAAAAGCCCATATTAATGCCAAATGTAAGCACTTATTCTCATCCTATAACCATAGCCCTGAGATGAATACTCATACTATGAGAATCATTAGAGAGTAATAAAACAGTAAAATATCACCATCGCAAGGATCGACACAGTCCAGGAAAAAATGACACCATCATCATAATAATTATTCTTTGCTCGGTCTTCAAAGCTGAAAGTGAAGGGGGGGAACAAGAATATGAAGAAAAAAAATTATGCCTTTCTAAAGGTTAAGGTCTTTGTTGAACAAAAGTAATATGTTTTTTTGATAATTTATTTGAAATGAGATCATGTTATGATCACGGTTACCCAAATTTTTCTGGACTTAAATATTTGCTATTACTTCTACATTGTTTGTTTGATATTACCAAATCCAGTATTACCCCTCTCCTGGTTGGTTCCTCAATAATTTGGGTCATGTAATAGTCTTTATGCACCCCCAAAAACCTGTTTCCTTTTCTTGTAATGCTAAGCTCATTGCACCACTTGTGCCTTGACACACGTACAGCTGAACCCTGTTCTAACGCAGTGCTTGGGGTCCACATAATGCGACCGCGTTATAACAGGGATCGTGGAGACAAATTGGCCGCCGCAACCGGGATTCCACATCCGCCGACAAGGAGAGCTGGGATAGCTATGTCCTACACCTCCCTCCTGCTGTCCCTGTCTGTCTCTCCACCCTCCCCCAGTGTCCCCAGCAGTCAAAGAACTGCAGGCAGTGCTAGTAGTAAGGGAAGTGTGCGTGGCTCAGGGCTGCAGCCTCCCTCTTCATGCCTATTTTACTCACATCTCCCCAGCCACTGATGACCCCACACAGCAGCTTCTCCTCAACTCCCTCTCACTGCCAAACTTCTGGTGGTGAGTGGGGGGATAGGGGAATGCAATGTCAGGCAATGTGTGTATGCACTCTCAAGCAGGCTCCCCGAGCCGGGAAATGATACTCGGGATTCCATTTTTGACACACATTCTCCAAGGATACACCAACGTCTCAAACACTTTACAGTGATTAAACTGCAGATATAAAGACCACTATTCAATATGATGAGATACAGTTGATGCACAGTAAACTTTAATTGAAGCATCACTATCTTGCTTCTGAATGGGGAAACGATTATGAGTATGTTTGAGTTACTTTGTCTATCTTACGGCATGTAAATAATGCACTGCCTCTCCTAGAACGCTTCTCTGATACAGAGTAGTGCATAAAATTGACTTACTAATGATTGAGGTGGTATAAACAAGAGAATTAGTAGCCTCAGCTCTAATCTTTCTTGACACTTATATGAACATGATTTATTGAGGGGGGGACTAGCAAATCCTACCCTTTAATTATGTCTATAGTTCCCATTGTTCCTCACCCGGAGTCACAGCGGCATCCCTATGGCTTCAGTAGGGGTGGTAGAAGGTGTGTGTGTGTGTCTCCGTCTTCTTGTGTCTCCATGTGTGTCCGTCTCCGTGTGTGTCCGTTAGCAATAAAGCATTGAATAGATGTTTAAAAAAAAAAAACAACCTTGGATATGTTCTAAATTTGGGAGCCACGCTCAGACCGCATTATAAGTGGATCCGCGTTGTAGCGCATCGCACTAAAACGGGGTTGAGCTGTATGTAGTTGTGTTTTGACAGAGCACGTTAAACATTCTCTTGGGTGGGAAATGTGAGGAATGATAAATGTATGTGGTGTTGCATCGTTTCTGGTGCAGTTATAGAATAAAGGATTATTTTGTTTTATGGTCACTTTAACTTTAAAGCATTACTTTTTTTTATGCTTCTTTTAAACCATGACTATTACCATTAATATACAGATTAACTGCAGATAAAGATTTAAACGGTTTGTCTTGGTTGTTAAAGAAAATGGAATTTAATCTCATATAAATTGTTCAATGCTTCTTGAGCCAAAATAATAATTAACAAGGTCTTCAATCTCTACCTGGTTACAGATATGCCCCCCGCCCCCATTCCCCTGTACATAAAATGAATACAATTAATTAGGGCTATGCATAAATAATAGTTTTTTTTATTTTTGTAAAGGAATTGAAAGAATGTATTGTGTCAATTTCTCACCTAAAATCATGAGCGGCATATGTTGATATATCATTATTCATGTTCTTATATTTGATGCACATTTTCTTATTGTTTGTATGGCATGCGTCACTGTTAGAGATGTGTGCAGAGGTATTTAATGGAGACCGGCAAAACATACAAAAACAAACAAAATAAAGGCCTACTCCAGTTTGGAGAATAACTAAACCATTACTCCAGCCCTTTCTAACTGGGTGGGTAGCTAAGCTGGTTACCACCCTAAATACACAATATATATATAGATATATATATAAATATATATATCTATATATATATATACATATATATATGTATATATATATATATATGTATATATCTATATCTCACACACAACAGTCCAACAAAAAAATCTCTTATCTGTTTCTGTTGTGGTTGCTGTAGTGGAAGGCCTCTCTGTTCTCCTGGGTCAGCATCCTTGTGCGCTATGGCACTCTGTGTCCAGGTCTTGTCCCCTTGTCTTGCTGTCAGCATGCAGTCCTTCTGTGTACATCAAGACATCATATTTTCCTCAGGTCAGCCCAGTTGTGGGCTAAGGAAATTTCTACCGTCCTTTCTCCTTATGTCAGCCCAAATGTGAGCTAAGGAATCTCTCTCCTGTTTTTCACATCAGGTTTTTTCTAAGAGTCCTAATCAGCCAGGTGGAGTCTGGTTGATTGCCTGTGTGCAATTAACCAGCACACTGCTGGATTTAGAGGCAGTTTCTCTCAAACAATGGTAAGTCCCTGTTACAGTCTCATCTATATATAATAAAAGTGAATCTTGTGAGTCTGGTGCTAGATGCGGCGAATCTGATTTGTCCTCAGCCTCTGGCCAATCAGATTGGTGCCTCTATGACGTCACCCAACTGCCACTCTCTTCTCCTCACCCGCAGAGAGAGACACACGCGCACACACACACACACACACACCACCCCCCTCCCCCCCTCACCCTCACCGCCCTGCACCGGCTCCCGGACGGAGGGGAAGCGCGGCGCGGCCCTCACCCTCACCGCCCTGCACCGGCTCCCGGATGGAGGGGAAGCGCGGTGCGGCCCTCACCCTAGCCGCCCTGCACCGGCTCCCGGACGGAGGGGATGCGCGGCGCAGCCCTCCTGCCCCAGCCGCCAACTCCAGGCTTCTCCACCCTCGCTCCCAACGTGGAACGGAGGGGAAGCGCGGAGGTGCCATCCTGCCCCAGCCTGCCACTCTTGCCCCCCCCCCGCATACCACGGAGATATCAGGGCCCGGAGTGGAACCGTCTGCCGCCAGGAAGAACCACCCACCCGGTCAAGGTAAGTCTCCCACCCAGTCAGTCACCCATCCACTCAGTCAAAGTCACCCACTCAGTCAAAGTCACACACCCAGTCACCCACTCACTCACCGACCCAGTCACGATCCCACACACCCAGCCACCAACCCACACACTCAGTCACCCACCCACTCACCCATCGGAGATGTAAACTGGGGGGGGGGGGGGACAGAGCTGTGAACAGGGGGGATGACAGAGCTGTGAAGGGGGGGGGGCGTATTGCTGTGAACGGGGGAGAAAGAGAGGGGGGAGACAGTGGAAGGGGCAGAGAGAGAGGGGGAGCCAGAACATTAAATCCCGGGCAGCGGCGGGTATATCAGCTAGTTCCTACATATGAATACGTTAAGAATTATTTGCACCTACTTGCATTTGTCTTTTAGGCCTAGAAAAAGTTTGATGTCGAATTTTGACGCTTGTAGAGCACAAAAAAGTGGAGCCTGCGTACAATTATTTTTTTATTATCGCAATATGCATATGTGCAGTCATGCCTGTTCGAGGAGTCAGATAGAAATCAAGCTGGGTTGGAGTTCCATTGAAAAGTCCTACTGTCTCTTTGAAAAGTTGCTGCCCCCACAAAAATTGCCGCTATTGCCTATTCAGCCTTGTGGGAAATCCGCCTCTGACTTTGAGGCACACTTTTTTTCCCCTCACATATTGGGCTACTTTCAACATAACCCTTTCAGAACCATAATATCTCTGGTCATACAGTGTCTACAGCTATTGCAGTGATCACATGACTGTCCCACCCTCTGACATCAGGAACACAAATTGTGCCCTTTTCCATCCTGGTTGGACAGCCACGGCAGCAATTAACATTGGTCACAAACAAAATCCTTATTACATACAGTGAATGTCATAATGCCTTCTAGAGATTACTTTGACATTTTACCCTTTTTATTTCAAATGTTTTTATTATTTTTTGGTGAAAACAACATAGGAGTTATAGGAATTATCTATACAACAGCACAGTAAATTCCACTTTTAACATTAATTTTTTTTCAAACTTCTGGAAACATAGTGATATTAGATTAAAATAACTTTCAAAAGAAATAAGGTTAGAACTTATTTGTGCCACTTTCTCCTATTCACTTTGTTCTTGTGTTTTGCATATGTTTGCTCTATTAAATTAAACATGGATGATATTATAAAAAGAAAGGAAGTAAGAAAGGACAGGAGAGGGGAAGAAGAGAGAGGGGAGAAGGGAAAAAAAAGGGTGGGTAGGGGGGGGGGGAGAAAGGACTCAGATAGAAGGGGAGTGGGGACTCGCCATGTCCCCCCCCGCCCGCATCCCGGTCCGTCGCAAGGTCTCTCCTTTTTCTTTCCGTTTATTTAATTTTAGTTCTTATGTTCTTATGTCATGGGCCATGTCTCCCAGATCTTGTTACACTGGTCTATTTTTTGGTTGAGGATGGCTGAGAGATGTTCCATGAGTCTGACCTCATTGATTCTATGGATTACCATTTGTTTTGAAGGTGCTTTAATTTTTTTCAACTTCACTGCTATTGAGCATCGGGCTGCAGTTAGGATGAATGATGCCATTTTCGTCTGAATTCGGTAGTTCCTCTATAGGCTTGGCCAACAACAATGACAGCGGATTTTTACCCTTTTTAATTTGGCAAGAAGGTTTACAAGGGTCATTAAAGGCTAAAAGTCAATGTGCATTGCATGTTCAATTAATTGAAATTACTTTCACTGTCTAAATTTGAAAAAAATTGCGGGTCTTCTTTTTCACCACAAAAAAAGCACATTTTTAACAATTTGGCTTGTTTCGCTAAAAATTTTGGTCCCAAAAGTTTAATCGACATTTTTGCAGGTTCTTCGAACTTTTTGGAAAGTTCGATCGAAACTGCAGCAAAGCAAATCTCTAATTTCTACTTGCTGTCAGTGCTAGAAGCTCTTGTAACTCTGCCTGAATGTCAGAACTGGACTGTGAAGGTAACTGGAAGAACATTCTCTCGCAATCTAAGTAAGAATTGTAAGGTACAGAAGAGGTACAGTTATGTGAATAAAACTCTTCTTTGGGGTGTCTATGAAAATCATCCTTCCATCCACCTCCAAAATAAATAAACAAACATGAAACAACTTTTTCAATTGACCAACAATTGGGTTTCCTCTGTATGTCTTCAAACATGAATAGTTTAGTCAGTGGTTGCAAAGTAGTGGTGTGACAATCTGTTTGCGTTTTTGGTACAGTATGCACCTTCTGTCTTGTGAAAAAATGAATATATGAAATTTTTATTAAAAGCTTTGTTTTCTAAAATCAGCCCAAGTTGTTTGTGGTGTGATATGGGAAAACTGAACGTTTTTGTGTCCGAGACCCTTGTTGGCATAGCCACATGGGACAAAACACAATTGGAAAACATGGCTAGTACTGAAAAAAAAAAAGTGGGACGTATATGGTTCACACATCATAAAACAGCCACAGAAAAATGGTTTTAAAATGTTACTGAAAGTATGTTAGCATTTTTCTGGCTGTACAGATAGCAATCATCCTTGGCAGCAAAATGGCCAATAATGCACATAGCTGTAAAACAGTATTCTGGCAACAATAGAGCCTCATTTGCAAATACTGTTCATACAAACCTATGTTCCTTTGTTTCTTTAGTCATCTTTGTTTATACTAGTAGTATTGCACAAAGTGGAAACTAATAGGAGGGCATGAAAACTCTCCCAGAAGCACCAGGCAATGGTTAAGTCTGATCAGGAAGACATTCGTAAACTGCTTCCCAGAACATAAATCTAAATGTCTAAGAATTTATGGTAGCAGACAATCCTTCTAGTTTTTATTTTGCGAAGTATTAAAAACAACATGACTGATCGTATTTGGGGTGTTCTTTAGTAGCTATTGATCTAAGACGGCAATCTCAGGAATGTGTTTTTCCAGCAGTTGCATCTGGTTGCTCTGACCTGCCAACCGGCTGGACTCTTGGCTGACTTTCCTGCGCGCTCTTGCGGCAGCTCGAGACTGCCTTTGAGTCTAGTGTGAGGTTGTGCTGCTAATAGGCTGCGCTGCCTGGATGCTCTTAAAAGAATTTCCCCTTAGCAATGTATTTGAAACCAGTGTTGTTTACAAACTCCACAGAAGCTATTTGGAAAGTATTCGATAGCAATAAAAGAGGAATATTTCTCCATATTTATACAGTATATGCTTGATGTTGGAACACATGCATGGCATAATCTGCATAATGTTTTCCTAAGAAGGCAATACATTTGTACTATGTATTACAGATCCAGTAAATGTATGTACTGCTGCGGCCAAGTTTATTCGAGCATTTGCCCGTTCTTGGCCGCAGCAGTAGCCTGGCGCGCGCCCGAGAGTGACGGGCGCGCGCCGAAGCAGCGGAAGAGCGCCCTCCGATCGGGGCGCTCTCCCTACCGCTGCCGGGTCCGCCGGGTCCCCCGGAACCCCCTGCCGCTGTCCCGCGATCGCGGGACACCAGGGAGCCCCTGGACGCGCGTGCAGGGGGCGCACGCTCCCGAAGACGCGTGACCGCGCGTCTATGACGCGCGGCACGCCGAGGGGCGGCCACTAGCAAGCCGGGAAATCTCCCGGCTTGCGGATCTGGCCGCAGAGTGATAAAGCGTGTCGGTAGTGTATGTACTGTATATCTTTATTTATATAGCGACCACAGTGCACTCTGCTCTTTACCAAAGAGACGAAAAACAGTGCAGCGAATTTATAATATAATAAGCACCACAAAGTCAGACATTTGGAAAGGAAATCCGTGCCCCGGAGAGCTTACAATCTAAGTGGTATGTTGGGAGACTTACAGAGACAGCAGGTGAGGCAATAAATGCAGTACATGGCAATGCTTGGCCGCAATGTTTGGTAGGAGTGACTGTGGTTGTGGGATAGTATCCATGAGTCCAGGGTATTTTTAAATCCATAGAGCAGGATAGTTAACTCCAGTCTTAGAGGGCTACCAACAGGTCAGGTTAACAGGATATACCTGCTTCAGCACAGGTGGCTCAATCGATTGAGCCACCTTGCTGAAGCAGGGACATCTTTAAGTCCTGACCTGTTGGTGGCCCTTGAGGACTGGAGTTGGCCACCCTTGCCATAGAGTATGAAACTTCCAGAGATGATAACTATAATATACAGTAACACTACAGACACTTCACATGTGACACAACATGTAGCACATCCAAATACAGTAAAGCTGAATATGGGCAGCATTTATGTCACATGGTGTTAAATACAGATGTAGTCAACGATGTTGCTAATGATGGAGCACTCCGAAGAGGAAACTGCAGATTAGCCCCACCCCTTTCTCGTGCGCAGCTCCCGTGGGTGTGTTGTGTATGTCCCACTGCGGAACACCTGCAGGAGTAATAACGTGGCATACATCTGTATCATGACATTTGTGGAATAGTAGGGGCTAACGAAACCGTATCCTGTATTGTGTGCTCGTCTACTCCCTTGTTCAGTAGGGGCTAATACAGGAAGGGAATTCAAACATACTTGGGATAGACAGACGGTTATCCCAAATATGAAAAGCCAAGGATCATCTAGGGTCTGAGATTTTACAGCAGATAGGAACATGGGCAGACACGCTGGGCCAAGTGTTTCTCATCTGCCGTCACATTGTGTGTTTCTAAGTGTCTATTAAATTCAGCAGAAGATGGGTCATTTCTTAGATGACCAATTAAGATGGGAGTGCTCTGCAATGCGTTTTACCTCGGTCTGGCAGTGAAGGTTATGTGGTTTAAAGAGCAAGTCTTATTGGAAAACAACTACCTATTTTGCACAGGATTTAATGTGAAAGTATTTTCTCTCTTCTTTTTTTTGTTTTTTTGTTACCTTTCTATTAACATTTCTGTTAGGTTGTAAAAAATGACAGTAAGAACATTAAGCTGTAAACCATACACTACAGGTAAAATGTAGACATTGCACAGAAATTGACAAAAATAAGTGAAATGAATTGCAGTAATGATTCTGAGCATTGATGTCATCCCCTCCTTAGTGGAGCACAGGGTGTTTGCTTTCTATGGGACCAAAGCCAGAGATTGCATAGGTGTTATAAAATGGTTACTGAGTAGTGACAATTCATTAGGTTAGGTCAAACTGCCAGTAATTACTGTAACTCAGACAGTACATTGCACAGTGTCCCTGTCACCACAATGTGAAACCACAGTAAGAAACCTTTAGCAATGTTCTGTGAGCCTGTAAGGCACAAACTTAAACATGCAAACAGATATACTGTTGCTTTGAAAATAAAACATGAACCTGCTCAAAAATGTACTGGATGAGTCTGGAGTAACAGACAGGATCTCTTTAACCTTTAGTACCGTTGGGTCTGGCAGCACCAGAGTGCCACCGGACCAGCGGGTCATGCGTTCCTTCCAGGAGCGATCACCGTGTCCATGACCAAGAATGCAGGAAACAGAACTGGAGGGGGCCCCGCTTCCGTTTTGATTGGCCTGACCGCACCGACGCGCAGTCACCCCATAGAAAAATGAGCAAATGCCTATGATGTACTTGCTAAATCATAAGTGCCACTGCTCTTATTGTACCAGGCATGTCACACTGCAAAGCTTAATGACAAACATCCCGGGAAGAATCTTTGATGTTGCACAGGCTTTATTAGTAATTTGGATAACATTATTAAAGTAGCGAACTCCCGCCTACTTTAATGGGAGCTGAATCACTTCCGTAAATCATACCACAAACACTCATACTATCACCTGATTCGACCTGCAGGGTATTATAATGTCAATAAATCACTGATAAAAAGCAGTACTTTTCCAATAAAAGGCAATTTTTGTGCCATCCCCCTTCCCCCCCCCCACCCCCCCATCTCCCTGATTTCAGTCTTTACAGGTTGACATCTGTTCCTGTACTTTGCAACAAAACATGTAACCCGCAATGCAAAGAGTAGCGCTCATGGTATTGATTATTTATTCAGTCACTCAGTAGTGTTCATAAGGAAAAACAAAACCGGTAAAGCAGGCAGAAAACTGACAAGCGCATCTGTTGAGGTTAATATCAGAAAACATTCGTTAATGGATGTTTACATATTTATTTTTGTTACAAATCCTACTGTATATTACTCTGCGTACCATTAAGGTAATAAGATGTCCAATATCCGCTTCTTATCTAACATGTTTTACCTGCGATATGAAATCTGCAGAAGTGGTGGCTTTGGTCTGTGCGGATTCATTCCCTGTCCTCAAAGCAAGGTCACAGCACATGAAGCAAACTGCACAATCGTGGTAATTAAATCCTTGCTTTCAGGTTACATTTGCTGTATATCAAGCCTTATGTTTACAATGAATTTTCTTTAACCTTTCCGTAAAAGTATCTTTGCAACCAGGTCTTTGCATGCTAAAAATCAAGCACTTTTCCTATTGGCCTTCCAATGAAGCACCTTGCCTTTCTCCTAATTTTATGTTACACACACTACATTATATAATACATTTTCTCGCTCTACTCGGCTCTGTAACTAATGCATTCCATGTACTGTTGTTTTTGGCGTGCAATTGCATAACATACATTTCCTTATCAAATTAATTTCAACAACAAAATTGAAAACAAAAAAGAATTAATCGTCATGAAAATATTTGATAAATGATCCAAAATAATCTGGAAAGACTGTACTGTATATCCAAAAATATAACCTATACAGTGCTTGTAACATACAAAATACATGACTTATAGTGATGTCCCACTCAGAAATACAGATAAATAATGATCTTTTATAAGAAATACAGCATACTACTTCACCCTGAGAAGAAGAGGAAGAAAGTTCATATACAGTAAATAAAGTGCTAGTCCCACCATTACATGTGAAAATGACTGTGCAAACTGTCCCAGAGATACCGTAGAACCATGTAGTCCATTATAAAGGTAAAACAAGCAACCAAAGGAGACCATCATTTCTCCAGTAACCTTGTTGGTCCTATAGGTCATTGGATTATTTGAATGTTGTGATGCCTTTCATTTGACAAAATTAAATGAGTTGGAAGTGTTGTATGTTAATTCAGAAGACTACACAAATCTTTCTTCTGATGTTACAGGCAACTGCTCATTTGAGTGATTTATTGTCGTTCTTGTACTGTATGTAGCACTGGAAGTTTAGGTTTAGTTATCTCTCGTGAAATAATACAAGTGTAATAAGTCCTTACCAGCCTACACAAAAAGACCATGCTATTGCTCAAAAGTGTCTGCCTGCTGTGTTACAGTCCAGATCTGCATCACTGACAGTGAAATCCTTGGGTGTTGCTGGAATGTGACGCAAATCTTTTTCTCTGCAGTGGAACTGTGCCAATGCTGGCTTCTGCCCAAGAGTGTGCACAAGCTCTGCTAATTTCCTCTGAGAGACGACTGCTCTAAATAAAGAATGACACTGGCACAGAGTTTAGCAAGCCTCCTTTATGTTCATTATATTTAACCTTCCTATTTTGACCACAACAGAAATACAGTAGCAAGGGGGGAAAGCAAGGGATAAAGATTAAAAATGGTAATTTGGGAATGGTTTACTTATCCTCTCTTTGGTAAGAAAAAAAAAAGTTTGTGGGAGGTAGAAAACTAGTATGTATTCTGAATAGATTGTCACAGAGTCCAATATTATAATAATGGTTGGTAGATGGGCTCTCCACGTCATTAAAACCCTCGATGCAAATATCGCCATTCATGGATACTCCATTTTTAGGAAAGATAGGTCAAAGAGAGGAGGAGGTGTGTTATTTTATATTGCAGACACTTTACAATTTACACAGTTAAATTGCCCCCCAAACCCACCCTCTTTTGAAATCCTAGTTGTCAAAATCTGCCTCCCCTTTTCTAAGCCCCTTTTGGTTGCTGGCATCTACCGTCCCCCTAAAGCCCCTCTACAATCCCTGACTGATATCACCCAGTTTCTTGGCTCCATTTCCTCTCTGAATGAGAAGAGTGAGCTGCTAGTTATTGGAGATTTCAAATACAATTGGCTTGACCCTAAAAACCACAAAATCCAGATTCAAGTCACTTAACCCAACACAACTCATTTCCCAACCCACACACGGACAAACCTGAAATTCACAACCATTCCTTGCTAGACAGGATTCTCTCCTCAAATCCCAGCAGAATCCAATCCTCTGACATCCTTGACCATGAAATAGTGTACTGTGTAAGGAAAATTAAATTCACCAGAATACATCAACCCCAGCTAACTTCTGGAAAGTTATCAACAATATATTCCAGCCTTCTAGCCATCAACAACCAAGTAATATCACTAAGGAGGATATTACACTGACAAATCCCACTGACATTGCAAATGCATTCAATGATAACAGTGTGGGGTGTGCCACTAACTTATTAGCGAAACGCAAACGAAACCACAAACATGAACCTCATTCTGAGAGTACCCCTATAGCCCCACCCTCTCCCAACACTGCTCACAATTTTGAATTTGTCCCAGTATCCGAAGAGGAGATTACACAAGCGCTCCTCAAATTAAAACTAAGCACCCAATGTGGACCTGACTTACTGCAATCTAAGTTCCTAAAACTTTGGGCCCCAGCCATTGCCAAACCAATTGCTTCCATAGTCAACTCTATTCTGTCTGCAGGCCATATCCCTAAAACCTGGAAAACTGCCAGAGTTATCCCAATCTTCAAAAGTGGGGACAAAAACACTGTCTCAAACTACAGGCCAATCTCTCTTCTCCCAATACTATCCAAAGTCATGGGAAAATGTGTTCACTCCCAATTAAGCAATTACTATACCAAGAAAAATTTCCCTAGCCAATTCCAATCTCGCTTTCGCCCCAAACACTCCACGGTAACTACCCTGCTAAAAGTTTGCGATGAAATCCAGTATGGAATGGAACTGGGACAACTCACTGGTGCAATATTCCAAGATTTTTCAAAGGCTTTTGATCATGTTATCTTACTTAACAAACTCCAGTGCTCTGGAATAGGGTAGCATGCTTTAAACTGGTTTCATTCCTACCTATCAGGTAGATCCCAAAATGTTTCTATCTCAAGGTCTGACTCCAACCCCTTGGATATCACCTGTGGTGTCCCGCAAGGCTCTGTTCTGGGGCCCCTACTCTTCTTAGTGTTCATTAATGATCTTATACACATATAGAACACAATGCTCACCGGAATAAGTAATTGAGTTAATGAGGGTGCCTAAATTGCCTAGATTGGCAATGGGTGCTACCTATGTGCTTGGGTTGATATCATATTATTCAAAAAAAGAATGACTGGTAACTAAATCATTCTCACAAAGAAGCACATTAATGGTGCACACCAAGGCTGTTAAAACTTAACATTTAATGATTAGAGATAATATAGGTCTACACTTGCTTATTATTATTATTATTATTATTATATAGTGTGTATTGTAAGATAAACATAAAAATACAGGGAGAAACCTTGTTCGTGTATATGTAAATGCTATTCAGATATACATGCAATGTATTGTTTGTTGTTGGTTTTTTTTGGGGGGGGCGGCGTTTACAGAGGCCCAACGCTGAGAGCGCAAGGCGTCTGTAATTCATTTACCCGGCTTCAGTCCACACGTCTCCATGGCAACGCAGCATAATTTGACTGCCGTTGCCATGGAGACGCGGCGTCAAATGACACAGCGGGTCAGGTAAGGAGGGGGCGCGACAAGGGGAGAACAGGCAGGGGGGGGGCGCACAGCAGGAAGTTTGCGCACCCCTGCGTAGCCTACCAAACCTTCAAGTAGCTTCCCCAGGTACGGTGGTTGCAGGCTTCTCTTCTCCATGTTACTTTAATACATTTTCAGATGACCTATATATAATTGTTTTCTGAAAACAATTATCCTATTAATGTCCTTGAAGCTTATAATATAAATAAACATAGCAAGGAGCAATACGTTGCATATCATTTTTTTTATGAAAATGTCTCTATGATGCATCAAAGTATTTGAAACACTGGAAATAGTGGCCTACTTGCTTATAATATATAATATTTTTGTTTCTTGCATAAGGCTAGGAATGTATGCAGCGCTATACATAGAATTTCGCTGGCATAATGAGTCTCTCTCCCGATAATCTTATAATCTAATATTGGTGCCTGAGACACAGAGAGATAAAATTACATACCCAAGGTTACAATGAGAGGTGACACTGGTATTTCAGCCTTTCTTTCTCTCAGTAAAATAGATACATTGATGCTAGGTTTGATTAAATCATTGGTGATCATTCTGGGAAAGACTAGTTCCTTCCTGACTCCTTACACATTACATAGACCAGTCGGGGGGGTGGGGGAGGGGCGGTTGCAGAGGCCCCGCACTGTTCCCCAAGGCATTACAATTAAATGCTAGGGGATCGCGTGAGGCCTGTGCAACCTCAAGTTACCGAGATTCAGCTGACATCTGGACGTACTAGGTTCTATCACAGCACCATAACTCACACACCATATCCCACTTACCTTTGGGATTACCAGCAGAATTTATCACTGTATTTATGTACACTTACCTTAGATAGTGAAGCCATTTAGGGAGCACCTATTATACTAATAGGACTACTTATCCCCACCCCCTATCTCCATTTTATTTTTGCCATTTGTTTAGGATTACCTCACATAGAGGGTTATCCATATAACTTTATTTTATTTGAGGATTTCTCCAATTAAAATTGTTTTTAAGTTACCCATCATTACATGTTACTATTGTCTCTATCAGGCTCATTAGTTACCAGTATCACCAGCCGCTGAGTGCTCTCACCATAGGGGTTCTTTTCTCCCTGGTTGTTATATCTTTATGTATATAGCACCCACAGCTGTACTTGGCGCTTTACAAGAGTATAGGGAATTATAGTGTAATAAGTACAAAAAAATAAGATCACACAATAGGCAAGGAAATCCCTACTACCAGACTGTCACGTAATAGGATGCCTCACGACCAGAGGTTCCCGATCAGTACCCAGAACTTTGGGTATCTGCTGCCACCAAAGCCCTTGAGTATAGGCTCAGCTCTATACTAGCCCCTTCGGGCTGCCTGAGACACAGGCTGCGCTAGCCAGACACAAGGAATATAGTAAGGTTTTAGGTTTATTATATGGAATTATAATAAACATCTAATTTTCTCTAGCACCATAAGTGCTACTGCTGTACATTTGGTACCATTCGTAAGGGCCATCCTTTCTAGATTACAGAAGTTTAAATTAAGCAGAAACAATTGTTTACAACACTGTATTAGAAAACCAGCTACTGTATTTACACAGTTTGGCAGTAGAGCAAAGCAATGGGAAGCATCTCCTTTGGTGATGGCTACATTGTATTTGCTCCTATATTCTATTATGAAGCGCGGGCAATAACCTATTGCAAACTCGTCTACACAATTAGAGTTTCCTGATCCTTTTTTTTTTTTTTTTTAAACCATAAGTATTTAGTTTTATATTTTCCATAATAAAAATATAATTTTTAAAATCTTGAATGGCAATTTCTACCAGTGACAGATTACTAAACTGCACCACTGTTTTAAGAGGAAAGATTAGCTCATTCGTCCATCTTAATATACATCATCGCTTCTTCATAACATAATGGCAATCAGAAAAAACTAATTAGATGTTGAATTACTTGTGTTGCTTTAGGCTTTTTAGCAGTTAACCTTATGTCAACCAATTTGGACTAACCAATTCTAAGTACCTTGAAACAGTGTTTAGTTAAATCAGATCGCATATACATACTGTAGGGCTAAAATAACAATATGATTGTCTGTCAAGTTAAATATTTAAACCATGAAAACTAAAAGCAAAAATGATTCATTATGTTATAATAAGGCTTTTAAAATAACAAACTAGGGAATATGTTTGTCCGTAATTGAATGACTTAGAAAGTGCTGTCAGAATGTGCCGTGGTGCACATACTGTAGTAGAGCAGTATTTACACAATGACCCCTTTTCTGTGTGCTATGAAACTCTTTCTCCTTGACAGGGAGTCTCTGAGCTTCTTTCTTTAAGACGGGGGACAGAAGTTCCCCTGCCATAGAGAAGTGGCTTTGCAGTACATTCAACAAAAGACACAGGCGCCCAGTGCTACATCCAATTGACAAAACATATATGGTAATAAGTATAAAGTTTAAATACTTCAATTATAATAATAATTTCTTGGTTATTTAGTTAAACCCTTTGGCCAAAGCGTTATAAGCCTCCATACCAAACATCAAGGTATAACCAAAAATGCAGGTCCTACACTACACTGTGAACCCTTCCTTTTACCTCTGTATGAGGGGGAAAGAACCATAGTAGGTCCTGTTCTTGCAGCAAGCTGAAAAGACCCCCCAAATTAAAAAGGTGAGGAGGAGTGAGCTCTGGGGGGAGGTGCCACCTACCTCCATTTAACTGTTACCAGTCAGAAATTGGTTAACACACATTCCCAGCTAGCTCAAACTCCAACGATCTCCAAACTTTTAGCGGAGAAGCCATCTTTCCCTTCCTATGGAAGAGTGCAGCTCAATTCATGTAAACTGAGCCAAAATCTTTAAGTCTGTTTTATAGCATATGGGCCAATGATTTCCTGCCCAGTAACTTGCTTTATAATTTAATACCCAGGACACAGAATTACATGCCACAACTAGCTTGCTTTGGGACTTAAACCAAACTCTGCCACTTTTTCTTAATTAAATTCTAATCTTGAAAGTTAGAACTATCAATATCTCACAAATGTACCATGAAGACCTTAATTAAAAGGTGAGAAAATCAGACTGGTAGCTTTTTGCCCCCAGACTAACCAGCTTATACACATGGATTCTGAAAATGAAAAGTTTCAGATGTATAATATGTGGCGAGATACCCAGAAGGCATCATCAAAATGTATTTATTCAACCGTGCGTCCGTGACCATTATACAGTCATTCCTGCTGTAATGGTATTTTATTGTACATATCTCTGTGTTGCTTATAAATGTGCATGTCAGCCTGGAAGCCATCAAACAAAATCTTATGAATTGGAAATTACTAAAAATGTTATTGCTGCAATGGAATGTTGTATTGTAAGCCCCCTACCGCCTTCAGTGCTGGAGGGGGCTGGAGCGCATGCACACATTTGTGTTACAGGCCACTCAGCAGCGTAGAGGTTAAATAGTTCAAGAGTTCACCTTTTTATTATGGTACCAGACCTTTTATTAATGCTGATTTTATTGACCTTGTTGGGTTAGAATGCTAAGACATGCTGGGGTCAAACGTCTTTAAGCTTCACATTTTCCATGTTATTGGCGAACGCTATCGTATGCTATTAACATTAGTCCTTGTCAGACTTTTCAAGGACTTCATATTCAGTATTTAGTTGTGCTACGCCACATTTAGTGGAAAATTGTGACCTCGTCTTGGCATCAAATTTGAGACATGTTTTTGTAATCAAACCAACCTCCGTTTTTCTTTTATTAATGAAATTGACATAAAAGGTGCAATCTATAATATTTTTTATTCATGTTGCCTTTTACGGAATGACATTTCTGCTCTCTACAGAGATTCTTTCCTCTTGTATTTTGCATGCAGACTGCGACTCCCTAGCTATAACAGGTTTTAATTCATTTGCAAAGACGTGCCACTGCAAATATGTGTATATATATGTATGTGTGTGTTTATATGTATGTGTGTATGTATATTTATATATATATTTATAAATATAAACCAAAGGCAACTGCCAAAGTAAGCCACGGGCAACCCTAAGCCAATGGCAACTACCTAAACCACTGGGTCTCTCCTCCTGTTCCCTAGATTAATTCCATTATTGTAAAGTTGAATAATAGAGCCGTATAACTCAGCCATGTTTGCAAGCTATGCATACATCTTCATAAAGACTCCTGAATATGTATAAAGTAGTTAGAGGCTCTGAGAAATCTGTATTTTCTAAGAAGGCGCATTGGGATCAGCCGAGGAGAAACATGACAGTAGTAAAGAGGATGTAGTGTTTTAATATGAAATTAGTTAACCGTATCCTGTGACAAAAGATATCACTGCACCGCAATACACCCTACCACTGTCTGAAGTTAAAGCAGTATTGAGTTCTATGTGGTAGATGGTAGAGGAGATCTTACCTTTCACATAAATATGTTCTATTACAGAATCCAGCTTGTACAAATGGACAGATGGCTCACACCTTTGCCAGGAGAAGGAAGGAAGTTTCAGCCCTGCAGCTTGACTTCTGTGTTCAGTTTGATTTACAATCGGGTTTTGGGAATTATTAGAGAGTCCAACTAATGATTATGATGCATCTTTTGATGCTTGTACAAGTTGGGTCATGGAATACCATACTCTGTAATAACTTGTAATAGCTAAATTGATGTTGGATAACATAATGCTTTGCAATGTGTTGTAAGCCCATCCGGCAGAGAAGGGGTAATATATTTGGGAATGATGTGTGTCCAGTAATTGCACTTCCTCTGTAACACACTCTTCTTTCATACCTAAAAACATCTTGCATTTGCCTGCGTGGGAAAAATATCCCTGATGTACTGTTTTAGAAGCTGGAAAGTGCGACATAATCTGACTCTGCCGTATACAGTGGAAGGAGACTCTGCCACCTTTTTAAACGCTGTGGCCGTAAAGGACCAGGAGTAGTGTCAATTTTAGCCTGTTCTCTCCAGTACTGAAGGGAATTTACATACTTCCCGTGAAAAGTATCTGGTGCCGTACAGAACGTGTGACAACCTGTTAAATGAAGAACAATCACTGGCTTTGGTCATTTTCAAAATTACCATTTGTGCTGTAGGTTCTTCCACGATCCCAGAAGCTGTTTTGGTTAAATATGTATGTAACGGGTATTCCCCCACCCAATCGCAGATATAGTGTGAGTGCGGAGAACCTACTGTTACCAGGTGTGGTGCTTTACCTGTTAGGCTCACAGGAGGGCTGAGCTTCCGCCACGGGGAACCTGGGTCAAGTATATTATGAGTAACCCTGTACTCTGTGCAGCGCCTCCACCTGCGATGGCTCCCACCAGAGGGAGTGGTTCCTCGCAGGACAATATATATCACTCAGCACACAGTATGTATAACAACCAATACCTTTACTTGTGAGCATAGGAAACGTACTTTTGCATATAACATCAACAGATCAACAGGTGTCCCTCTCTAGAGGAGACACTAACTAATGCGTCTCGCAGGACGCTACCCCCTTCACCAGGTGATCCCACCCTGTGTCCTGTAACCACATACACAATACGTCTCCCACCCTTTCCTAGTGAGAGGATATGTATGACTGCGCAGTCACTGGTCCCGTGTGAATCTGATATATCGTTGGTGCACTTGATGAGGGTTACCTGCCGAGTACTCCAGTGCTCGGGCCTGCAACGGAGCTTCGCAAAGGATCTGATGACGGATGAACACAGGAACTACCGTCCGGGGCGATCCCACCCGGATGGCCTCTGCAGCGGTAGCGGAGGTATGAGCCCAAACCTCTGGATGGACGCGCAGCGTCCGCTGAGTCCCTAACTAACACTAATAGTAAGGGTGATGCACGCTACCACTATAGGCGTCCCTGCAGCACAGCAACCTACGGTGACTTAAGGGATTCTCCTATGGGCCTGCGGGGAAGAAATGTCCTATGCAGGCGGGTCCCTGACCCCCTGCACCCACACTACCTCTCCCTTCACCTCCCGGATCCCCTCTCACTAACTTCTCCCTGATACCTGCAGTTACACTGCACACAACCTGGTACCTGCAGCTAACGTGCTGCACCAACACACAATGCCTTCTTGTCAGCCCTCACAGCACTGACAGCCGTGACCTGACAAGACTGCACACCACACGCACCTAAGGGCAGAGTCCCTAACCTAGGGGCCGTCCCTTATTACTTACCCACTAAGCTGGTGGGGAGTTGGGGCCTGTCTGGGACCTGGGGAACCTACCTGGTGTAGGAGCCACTTGCTCACTACACCCTTCCTTCCCCTTCTTGCTCCCAGCTCCAACTGCCGTTGCTCTAAGCCCGCGAAATGTATCAATCTGTCTCCAGAGCAATCCTTCAGCTCTATTGGCTCCCTGGCGTCACGTGGGGCGCTGCTGAGGCTCATGGGACTTGTAGTCCCTTCCAAGAGCCTTCCCTGGTAGGCTAGCGTTCGCGCGCTTATCACTGCGCATGCGCAACCCCCTAATGGCCGCCGCAATTCCCTAATCTGTACTGCGCATGCGCGATCACGCCGCATGCGCGCGCACCCGCAATGGCGGCCCCCGCTAGCCAGGTACGCCGCCGAGCCTCCCAAGGCTCGCAACGCTCCCTGCACTGGCCCCCACCCTCGCGTTGTCCTGGCAGGTCCGTCGCTGCCTCCGGCACCACCCGCGACCGCTCGGCAGTTCGTGAGGGGGGTCTCTGGGACATGGAGGGCACCGGGGCTAAATGTACATAGATTGCAGTAAAGTAAATTTAAACCACAAGCTAAGCATTATTGTTTTGTAGTCGGAATAAAATTCCATATTTTACATAAAGCAGCAGTGCCACTTAGCATGGTCCATTGACTTAGCAATAAATTGAGAGCACACTTTCCGCTTTAACGATCAGGGTATATGGGACACCAAATACCTTACATCTGCGCTTTAGAAACTACGGAGTATATATGAAGGCAAAGAAACATTTTCTTTAATGCACCGTACCACTTTTTGGCCTGGCTACTGTATTCCAGATGTAAGAAACATGAGGGACACGGGAAAAAGAGACCTGTAAGGTTTTGAAAGCACTGCATCCCTTAATTTAATCTTTAAACTGTCTTGACCGCAATTTTTTATTTTTTATATAACATCCATTGACTGTTATCCAGGGAGGTTCAGTCCGCCTCAGACCTGATGGATTCTTTGGGCTAAGAAAACAATGATGCACCGAGACTCGGATTTTGATCCCTTTGACATTTTATTGTAACAATCCTCCCTAACTTTTCCAATAACCATTCTCTAAATGGGAAGCTGGTGCATTGATGCAAAGAGGTACAAGGTGAAAATGCCTCTCTTTTTGGCAACCGATATGGATCTGATATATATGTAACGCACTTTCCCCCACACCCTGGGAGATGTGGGGCTACGGTGTGTGATGCGATGCAATACCTGTGCCTCACAGGAAACCTGAGCCTCAGCTGCTGGATTGGTGCTCGGTAGTGCCTCCACCTGTACGGGATTGTACTGTGTGGATTACCCCGTAACAGGAACCCCATGCAATAAAACACACGTGTATAGATATAACAGTTTTACTACACAGTCCAATAATATTAACTCTTCAAAACATACAAGCCTCACAGGGCCGTACCCCTTCACCGTGCCCCCCTTTGCACCGTGTCCTCACCCTCAACGGGTGTACCTTCCCAAGTATTAGGGTGCCTCTAAGCACACAACACCCTGGTTTCCATAGTCATTCACCCTCCCACGTAAGTGTGACTGCGCTGCCCCACCAGCCCGTGTAAAGTTGGTGCACTTGGTGAAATGGATACCTGCTGGGTGTGTCCACACCTGGGCGCTCAGATGATGCCGATGATACAGATGGGTCCGTGGACCCGTTGACGAACTGCAGCGCCTTCGCCTCTACGTGGGTTGCTCACGCTTGGATTGTACCACCTTTAAGAGTCTCTGTGACAGCAGGTGTCTGGTCCCAGACCACCTGAGAACAGGGTACCGCCGTGTCCTGTCTGTGCCCCTCTCACTGGTACTACAGGGGCAGTGTCCCTGCCTATGGGCCTGTCCCTGCAGCAACCACAAAGTGAGGGGAGTTGGAGCCTAGCTGGGGCCTAACAGGGGGTATCTGGCCTAGTGCAGGAGCCACAGACCCCTGCACACACAACCTACCCCTTCCTTGTCCCAGCTCCGACTAATGTGGCTGCAGCACGCAAAATATATCTGTATTTCATTGCAGGGGAAGCTGCAGCCCTATTGGCTGTTCTGGTGCACCTGACTACCTGCCCCTATGCATGCTGGGGGCTGTACTCCCTGCAGAGCCTTCTCTATCTAATGGCCGCTCGCATGTCTACTCTGCGCATGCGCGGCATTTTGCGCATGCGCAATTGCAGCCAAGATGGCGGCGCCCTGCAGAGGGCGCCGCCAGGGACCTCCGGCGACGCAATCACCCGCCGTAACTGTCCGCAACCCTCACCGCTCTACCGGCGTTCGCCTGGTGTACGCGCGCTCCGCTGGCAGCCGCACGCCCCCACAGCACTCCCGCTTGCAGCGGAGGTGAGGGGGACTAAGGGGAGCTCAAAGGGGGACTAAGGGGAGCTCAAAGGGAGACCCTGCCACATATATATTCCCCCTAGCAAATTAATAGCTTTTCAGAAACACATACTACTATAGGAGTTGCATACTATGCCTGGTCATATATTGGTGTGTGTATTTGTATAAATACACACACACTCTCTAGGGGCACATGTAAATGATCAAAATCCTATCTTAGACTGGGATTTCACAATTACATTTTGATTAATGCAGAATAAAAAAAATAACATTAAAAAAAAAGATAATTATGTGGTTTGGGTCAGTAACATGGATAATTACGCTTTAGTAATGTAATAAGGCATTGCAAGAAGCAAATACACTAATGCACCCCACTAAACCTAGAGCACATCACCAGGCCCAATCAGGTACCAAAGATTTAGGATGCTTTCTCTTGGCCCAGAGTTACTGTATATTGCCAAGTTGAGTTGAGGAGTTGATGCAGTAAATGTTCTAATAAGGTTTCACAGCTCTATCCTGGAGTTAATGCTTGCAGTGGACATTTCATGATTTCATTTTAGAATGTCTATTTGCATTAGTAGGATTACTGTAATGGCAAAACTGTGTACTCTGAAGCACTGGGTGTGAAGTCTGCTGTTTGTCATTTACTGGTTCCTGTTTACTACTTCTGTAGAAATCGGGACAACTGGTACAGTATGGCTTCTCCTCCTATACTGTCAACTTGTGCACTTAACAAAAAGTTGCCAGTTAGGTGCTCTATATATATATATATATATATATATAGAGCACCCTTATTATCATACAGACAAGCCCATAATCTCAAGAATATTATGGTGAGGAGTAAAGTATTCAGCAGTACAACTGAATGCGGGACAAAACCATGCCAGGACCCAAGATGCAAAACCTGCGCAATGCTCTACACAGCGGACACAATACAAATACCACACAGGAATCGGGAATACAAAATCAGAGGAAGGTTCACCTGTTCTTCCAGCAATGTCGTGTACCTCATCATGTGCATGAAATGCCCAGGGGGCTGCTACTACATAGGTGAGACAGGGCAGGGGCTAAACAAGAGAATGAACCTGCATCGCCACAGCATCACACGCGGTACAAGAGACAGTCCTGTTGGCGAACATTTCTCTGCCTCTGGCCATCAGATGAACGATCTGAGGGTTGCCATACTCAAAGGTAATCTTAAAACCCCGAAAGAGAGACGGTTGCATGAATACAAATTTATGCAACTGTTCGGGACACTTAGCAGTGGCCTAAACAGAGATCGAAACTTTATGAGTCATTACTGACAGTAGTGAACGCTCGTCCCATAAGCGCTAAAGGCCATGTCTGTACATACTGTGCTATATGTTTGCACACACAGCTGTCTCTCACACATACTAATACTCCTTGTTTTTCCATCCCTATACACCAATAGGGACCACTAAGTATCCACACACACTTTTAGTTGTGCTACTAACTCTCACATTTCCACACCCACCCACACCATTTATATCCAGTCCCACTCCACACACACCTTGTGTAAAGCACTGTATATACTGTGGTCTCTCCATTCATTTTTATTCACACTGATACACATACACACTCTTTCTTAACTTGCTTTCACAGTAACCTTTTGACACCTCTAGCCATAAAACACATCCACACCAGGGGAAGGAACAGCACAGATAACATTCCAAGAGACACTGTTTTTAAGTTTACCTTTTGCTTCATTCATTGTAACATCGCCGGAAGAAGAGATCAGTGTATCTCGAAAGCTCGCACAAATAAAAGCATTTCGTTAGCCACAGAACGGTATCATCTATTTATTTTTTTGATTATTGAAGCTCGGCTAACACGGTACTGATACCTCTACATGTATATATATATATATATATATTGGAGTGTGTGTGTAGCCTGGGTCCCCCGTCTCCCTAACTCTGGCTGCAGCGGAGGCTGGGGGGGGGAACGTGGGGAGGTTGCAGCAGGCAACCAGGTCGCCGGGGGCTCCCTTTGCAGGGCACGCCATCTTGGGTACGATTGCGTGTACGCAAGATGCCGCTCATGCGCAGTATTAGGAGCGAGAGGCGGCCATTACAATAGAACAGTCTGCAGGGACTACAAGCCCCAGAATGCACAGGGTATTGCAAGTCAGGTGGCTACACTTAGCCAATAGGACTGCCAGGATCCCCTGCTTCCAGATATTGATACTTTGCGCATGCTAGGAGCACGTCAGTCGGAGCTGGGACGAGGAAGGGGTAGGGTGTGTAGGTGCAGGGCTTCTGTGACCCCTGCGCTAGGTCAGAAACCCCCTTAGGCCCCAGCTAGGCCCCGACTCTCCTCAGCTAGTGGTCACTGCAAGGACAGGCCCAGTAGTTAGGGAAACTGCCCCTGTAGCACCAGTGTGAGGGACACAGCCAGGACGCGGCGGTGGACTGGCAATCCAGTGGTCCGGGATCAGATCACTACAGATCAGAGACTATCTTCAATGGTGATACCATCCATGCGGGAGGTCACCCCACGTGGAGGCGGACGTTGTCGTTGACAACCAACGCTGGATCAGTGGATCCTATCCTTCAGTTGTGGCGCTACCGGGTGCTGGAGTACCCGGCAAGTATCAACAAGTGCACCAACTTTACACACGGTAGTTGTGGGCAGTGCTGTCTCACACATTTGGGTGGGTTGCTGCTGGTGGACAGCATGGTGGTTGGGTGCCCAAGGGCCTTCAGTACTTTGGGGGGATAATCCATCAGGTGTAGACATTGAGTTGGAGGACACTCTGAGGGTACGGCCGTGCAAGGCCTAGTAGGTGGGGACGGTATATTGTTATTATTCTATGCATACAGTAAACTGTTATTTTATTCAGTGTTTGTATTATTTTATTGGGTGCTATCACGGGATTATCCAACATAGTAAGATCCCTTGCAGGTGGAGGCGCTGTCACCAGACGGATCATACACACACCCCAGGCTCCCAGCAGCGGAGGCTCGGCCCTCCTGTGAGCCACAGGTAATGCACCACACACACCATAGCCGCCATATCTCCCAGGGGGTGGGGGAAATTGTGCAACATATATACTGTATGTAAATATAATATATTATAATATAGATTGTTAAATGTATTTTCAGTTTCCATATGTTATCCACTGGTAAAATGAATAAGAACAAATGTTGTGTGTTTTGTTATGGAATGCTCCACTATTATAGCTATTTCAGTGCTGGAGTGAAGAACCGTGTTGCAAGTGATTCCAGTGTGGATTGGGTTAAATTAAGAGCTATTTGTTATGCCGTTTACGTGCTACTTGCTGAAGTGTAGAGCTTAAGAAAATCTGGCTCTGCTTTTATTAGAATCCTTAAAGATCAAAAACTACTTCTTCTTTTTCTACGGATCTCTAAACCCTTGATGGAATTTTGGCTTACAACATATAGTACATTTTTTTTCTTCTGCGTGCCTCCACCTATCTGAAATATTCCATGTAATGTTTATACGGCTTAGAATACACAAACTAGTCACCAACTACAAGCACTTCATGTTACAGGCAAAGGGCCACTTTTATACACAGTTGGAAAAAAGGTGCTTTAATAATATGATGTTTAGATAGCGTCAGAAAAGACTTTGCCTGTGGCTAAATGAATAAAATTAGTTGATAACCGTAACTAACAAAACATCACCAACTGCAGCTGATTCAGCTTTAATTCGCCATGGGCAAAAGTGGTTTCACGTCAACTGCAATTGTTCGAATAGGAACGTTTTTTCCATGATATATCATGCTTCAACACAAATGCGCGGAACAAGCCTGACATCAGAGTTTGGAAATGCATTAGGTCGAATTAAGCTAGTGCACACTTGCACTCAGTAACACCCATCACTTTTATAGAGTTAAAAGGCTTAACAATGACAGGGGAATTCAAAGAAACAAGATTACTGGGGGGAAAAAAAAGTTAAGATCAGTCAGTACAATAATAAAAATCTAATGCCACAGAAGATGAAAGTGCACTGCTCATCCCCATGGAACCTTCTCCCTGTACGGTTTGCAATAATTGATAGGAAATGTTCAGTGTCATCTTTAAAAAAATAATAATAATAATCTTGCAATAAAAGATCAAAAGGAGGCATTTTTTTAGTAAAAATGTAATTTTACACTTTTGAGGTTACACAAAAGATTTGTTTTGCTTTGCTTTGCTTTGCTTTTAACCCAGTTAGTGTCACTGTAGCAAAAAGACATTTAAGAGCTTAAAAGTACACTCCCATTCACTCATATGTTTTAAGGTTGCAACAGACTGAAAGTTCTCAGCCATGAACACAGAAACCTACTGGAGCTCTTTAATCTCAGGGTCTAAGGCTTGCATAGAAATACAATTGGAGAATGAACAGATATATTCTATCTAGTTCAGGGTTGTGATATACAGGGCTTGAAAATCCACTTAAAAGCTAGTGATAAATTGGGGGGGGGGGGGTGTTGGGGGGTGGAGCATGGCTGCTACAGAATGTTTTCAGGAGCAGACCTGTCAATCAATCCGGGGTGCACCGGCCACTGCTGTGGACAAATGGCTTCCAGCACTGGTCCAGGTACATTTTCCAGCCGTGATGCTATGAGCTACAGATCTGTAACATTACTTTTATCATTTTTTATTATGTTAAGATTTTGTGTTTTACATGAAAAACTCTGGTACTGTATATTAAACTAACAATCCCCCCCGTCACATTTATTTTCTTTCAAGATGGGAACCGGGGATGTCCTAGACCTGAATTGCGCTATATTCAGCTGCAGGGACCCTCATGGTTTCCGAGTTGGGAGGTTTAAGGTACACAGTAGGCTTAAAAGTGTAGCCAGAGAAGTCAAGGGTCTCTGGAGTTAGTTGTAGAGGCGTAAATAATTTAATGAGCAGCTTCTTTTAAGAGGTGAACTTTCAGCCAGGCTTTGAATGTGGAAAGGGAAGGTGCATGACAAATATTGAGTGGAAGAGCGTTCCATTGTTAGGGAGAGATCATTGGGAGAGTGCTGTAAAGGCAAATGGTGCAAAGATGAGACAACCTAGGGTTTGAGCGTAAGAGGTGAGATGGGGTATTAATAGAGATCAGAGTTGAGATATAAGGAGGTACAAAGCATAGAGCCTTAAAAGAAAGGAGGAGAATTTTATACAGGATTAATATGAAACCGCAGAGAGGATTCATGAGGTCAGAAGCAGATACACGTCTTGAAGACCAAGAGATCATTTGAGCAGCAGCATTTTGAATGGATTGTAAGGGAGACAGGTAGGAGGCAAAATAAAAGAATAATCAGTACTGGAGAGAACAAGGGCCTGAATTTGTGTTTTAGTGACTATGGAACATAGGAAGGGGCGTATCGTAGCAATTTTGCGACGGAAGAATCGACAAGATTTAGTAACGGTGTTAATAGGTGAGCGGAAGGAAAATGAGGAGTTGAATGTAACCCCTAGACCGTGTACTTGCGAGACTCGGTGGATATTATTGTTAATACTGTAACTGAAATGAAGGGAACACTGGGGCCAAGTTTGGGATGGACTATGAGGAGCTCTGTCTTAGCTATGTTAAGCTTGAGGTGAAGGGCCACCCAGGCAGAAATTGCTGATAGGCAGTTATGTCCAAGAGTTACCAATTCTTCTGTATCTACACGGGTACCCACAATTTCCAAGTATGTACAATTTTTTTCTGAGAAATGTGATACTCAACTTGAACTTCAACTCTTAACTAATTCCGGGAGTCCCTTCAGTTTGCAAACCGCCAAAAAGAACTTGCATGTGACAAAAATGTAGAAAAGCGGTGCACTAACAAAAATAAGGAGATGGGGGCTGAAATATACGTAAAAATAAAACACAATTTATTAAGCCATATAAAAAGGAGGCACCGGACCCTCCAACGCATTCCGTGACATTTTTGTCATAATATGAATAAGCTAATATCAGCATGATTGAGGTGATCTATTTAAGAATTACCTAATATGAAAAATAGATTAGATAAATGAATACTTTAAAAAAAAATTAATTTGTTGGCAAAATTACATGCTTGTGAACATAAATGTAACATTTCTTTACAACACCACAATATACAATGTAAATAGCCACCCTTTTATCCCCATCTCCAGCATGTTTCCTTTGCAATAATTACAGATTGGCAGCCATGGCTATGCCCAAAGAGCCCAAGCTTTAGGCGTAAATGAGAAACCCTAATTTCTACTCCAACAGGGAAAGAGGTCTCTACTAGCTTTGCACAGTAGGATGGTGACATTTTTTCTTATTCTTCAGGGAAAATAAATCCAGTTCTGATCAGTTTGTTGGAGATCGTGGACAGATTGCAATCTTCAAATCTCGCCATAAATGTTTGATTGGATTCAACTTAGGACTTTGACTGGGCCACTCAAGAACATTAATTCTCTTCTTGTTTAACCACTCCAGTGTGGTTTTGGCTTTGTGCTTTGGGTCATTGTTCTACTAAAATGTGAATTTCTTCCCCAGTTTTCGAGTCTTGACTGACTCAATCAGGTTTTCATCAAGGATTCGCCTATACTTTGCACCATCCATTCTCCCCTCTATCCTGATGAGCTTGCCAGAGAAGCATCCCCATAACATTGCCACCACAATGCTTGACAGATGGGATGGTGTTGACTGGGTGATGTGCAGTGTTGGGCTCATCTGGCCCAAAAACTTTTTTCCACATATCTGCAGTATCATCTACAGTATATGCTTTTTCGCAAACTCCATACGTGATTTATGATTAGTCTTGAGTAATGGCTTCTTTCTTGCCCCTCCCCCCTCTCCTCCCCCGCCCCCTGTCCATACAGACCAGGTTTGTGTAGGGACCAACTTACTGTTGATTTGGGGACACTGACTCCCATCACAGACACTGAACTTTGCAGCTCTCTCAAGGTCATTGTTAGCTTCAGAGGGACATCCCGAACAAGTTTCCTGCTTGGCCGGCTGCTCAATTTGGGAGAGCGACCTGATCTGGGTGGTGTCTGGGTGGTATGATGTATCTTCCACTTATAATAATACAGAATATAAATGTAGATGTAAATATTTATTAAATAAAAAGTATCAAATTAAAATGTTTTACCACAATCCAAAACTAACCAACTTTAGGGAAAACGAAAACACTAGAACAAGCGAGACATGGATTACAGTGTACTTTTAATGTAATTTGTCTAATATTGTACATTGTTCTAGTAATACACTATTGTGATATTAATTGAGGCTGGTAAGAGAGTGATATCAACATAAGTAGTAAATAATTAAAGGGAGCCTCAACTTGCCAGTATGTGATATTTTCATACATGGTGTAGTGACTGTATTTCTGCATCTTTGTGTCTTATTTGTAGCTACAATTTGATAAATATTAGCATAAACATTTTATGTTTTTTTTTTTCCAGGTAAAATGTTTGCCAAGAACCTCACCAAAAAGGTAGGACAGTGTTATTGTGGAACATTTCTGTGGCGTTCTGCTCTATGTTTTCATTTAATGTCATTTGTGTACAAAGCCCACCAGTAATACATGTATAACTTCCAATGTCATTGCTTTCTACTGTAACTTTTTATTACCAGGTGACATTAAAACATACTTTTATCATAAATATAAACATTTAAAATGTTCCAGTTTTATGGAATCCGCAACAAATAGCTCAATGTCAGTGGAGTATAAACAGTGAATGTGTTGCCTTCTAGGACTTCAAGGGGTGTAATAATTCAAAAGTGAAACCCTAAAATTGAAAGGGCTACTAGCAAGTCACATGAGATTACCCTGCCAATCACCGGCATCTATTATTTGACCAATATTATCTCAAGTAGAACCACTGTTGCCACATAAAAATTACAAAGCAATCCTCTGAACTCCGTGTTAAACTTACACTTGTATTTCTGCGTCTGTTTAAAGGAGTTAGATGCTATGTTGACCCAGGCGACAAAGGTGAAACCAGGATCAACGTTTTACAGAGATCTAGGAGACAAAGGTAAGAACATGTTTCAGCATGGATTTGCAATGTCTAGCATTTAAAAATATGACTGGCTGATTTTGGACTTTTGTGTTTGAACACCAGTAGTAATTTTGCCACTATTGGTAATCTTCCAGAGATACTTCATTTTGTCGTCTTCTTCGTCTTCTGCTTCTTCTTCGTCTTCTTCGTCTTCTTCTTCATCAACATGCAGTAAATGGCCTCTTTTACACACTGCACTGCTCCCTGATCCTTGCACTTCAGGCAGCAGAATAGTAACTGCTTAGTGCAATTGTAGTTGCTTATGAGCTGTAGTTGTGCAGCTATTGCCTCCTAGATTAAATTCTAGTTGCCAAGGTAAAAAATACCCATTCATTTATATAAATATATCACAGCTGAATAGAAATGGCACCATAAACAAATGTGATGGACCCCAGACAGTAAGAGATTCATTTTTGTATCGTAATTCTACTTTAAAAGTGCAGCACACTGAAGCTGGCACAAAATATATTGTTATGAATTGCACTTACAATATATTTATTTTTTCAACCGTAGGACATAGACATAATTGTAAAAACGTCAGTAGTTTTCTATTTTGGAGAAACATTGAAGTAATGTATTTTCAGAAACTCTCTTTTCTAAGTTACATATCGAAATGGTATAGAAGAGGTTCCATCTGTTGAGTTCTTTCACTTTGTGAAATCTCTTAAATTACATTTAAGTGCGTGAGATCACACATTTGATAAAGTGTGTATCTGAGATAAGTTAAACCCATATTCAGTACACAATATGCAATCTTTTTAATGGTTGAACAACACTCTCCATGTTCGTACAAAGATCCCCACTATGAAATCAAATTCAAAATACCGTAAGGCAACGGTTAAGGTGCAAATGATTTTAGGAGTACTTTTGTGACGGCAAAGTCTCTTTAATTCTTGGAAAAGATTATCTATTGTTTCTTTTCCTGTATGCATCTGTGCATATTTAAACTTCACAGTTAGAAAGGTCACAAATTAGTCAGTATTCTATAGACAAATGGGGTGTCAACTTACATAAACTAATCCTGTAATTATAAAATATATCTACGATGTAATTTATTTCACTATGATAGAGAAAGCTCTTTAAGATCTGGCTTTCTTTTTCTTGTAAAAATCCTATTTACCCTCATAAATGCTGAAAAAGTAGATACTAGCTGTGTATGCTACACCCTCCTTAAGAGCATATTGTGAACAACTTAACAACTTAATTGTCTTCTTAAACAAATGTAATTATCCTTAGAGTGATCATTTCACTTTTTGCTTTCTTAAGAGCAGATCCTTCCCTAGGCCTCATCTTACAAAATTTATTAGGTAACATTGAAAAATTATTTAAAAGGTACTTAGGGGAGCCAGAAATGGTTTAAGGCTGAGGTTTTCAACGTATAGGAGTATAAAGTGGTACACCCAATGCCTTCTGGCCGTGGCTGCTATTGAAGAAACAGAAAACAAGCACAATTAAGAGATACAGGTTTTTTTTTTTTTTTTAGGATGATTGAAAATAAAAATACCACTTGTGAGCACATTCACATGTCTGCAACTGCACTGGGTCTGCAACCCTGCCTTTCACCATTCTCCTCTCCAATGCTTCCACTGCAGCCAGGGGTTCTGGGAAATTACATGCAAATGAGCACAGTGTCACCTTTTGCTTTAAATCCATTTTAACATGGACCCCTATAAGCTGATGCTTATAGGGGTCCTTAGAATGATTGCATTGCCATAATAAAGTAAAGTTAATGCGGGAAAAGTAAATACCAATATTTATATACTTCACAAAAGTGATCATATTTAAAAATAATACTAATATTAGTAAATACTATTATATGCCATAGATCCAATTGTAACACCGTTACATATATGGGGAAAAGACGTGTATAAATAGCGCTAATGAAAGTGAGTGAATGGTAACCCCCTCTATAGGGATTAACCCCCTAGTGGCGGGCTAGGCTGCCTGGTGGAAACTGATTTGTACAAATCAGAGTGGAACATAAAAACAAAAGAAATACCGGCGCCTTATGAGTCCAATGTAGTAATTGTCCTGGAAGTCCAAAACGTGAGAAGAAACGTCCAAAGGAGTAACCCTTCAATTCCTAGACCGTCGGATAATCAGATGCTACTTTCTCCGTGAGTTGCGTAATATGAAATGAAATAAAGAAAAATATAGTGCAACATAGCCAGCACAAGATCAATTGATCAAAAACAATGACTAACACACCTACATCACGATACAAAACAGACAAAACAAACATAGGACATACAATAGCAAGGCTGAGAATAAAAGCTAATTTAATACAAAATGAAACAATATAAAATTGGAAATATGCGAGTGACAGAGAGACCGCCAATCCGGTGGAGTAAAACCGGAGCCCTACACACAGGATGGTGGATGTAAACAGGCAGTGGACATCGGCTGTGGAGAGATGTAAGTTCTCCTCTGGTTACACAGTGGCGCTCATAGGCGTGCTCCTGTGCTTTCCCGCGTTCCTCAGGCGAATGTTACGTCACTGGGGGGCGGGCCTTGAGGGGAAACGTCCTTCCTGCTTCTAATCTAAGTCTGTAGCGTTACTCTCGTCAGTTCGTCAGAACAAGCTTCTGAAATTACCCTACGCGTTTCGTGCACTTGCGCACACTTCCTCAGGGGATCTCCTGAGGAAGTGTGCGCAAGTGCACGAAACGCATAGGGTAATTTCAGAAGCTTGTTCTGACGAACTGACGAGAGTAACGCTACAGACTTAGATTAGAAGCAGGAAGGACGTTTCCCCTCAAGGCCCGCCCCCCAGTGACGTAACATTCGCCTGAGGAACGCGGGAAAGCACAGGAGCACGCCTATGAGCGCCACTGTGTAACCAGAGGATGACATACATCTCTCCACAGCCGATGTCCACTGCCTGTTTACATCCACCATCCTGTGTGTAGGGCTCCGGTTTTACTCCACCGGATTGGCGGTCTCTCTGTCACTCGCATATTTCCAATTTTATATTGTTTTATTTTGTATTAAATTAGCTTTTATTCGCAGCCTTGCTATTGTATGTCCTATGTTTGTTTTGTCTGTTTTGTATCGTTATGTAGGTGTGTTAGTTATTGTTTTTGATCAATTGATCTTGTGCTGGCTATGTTGCACTATATTTTTCTTTATTTCATTTCATATTACGCAACGCACGGAGAAAGTCGCATCTGATCATCCGACGGTCTAGGAATTGAAGGGTTGCTTCTTTGGACGTTTCTCCTCACGTTTTGGACTTCCAGAACAATTACTACATTGGACTCATAAGGCGCCGGTATTTCTTTTGTTTTTACTATTACATATATGTAACTGCCCTAATAAGAGATCACACCTTTTTGCGTGGCTCAACCCCAGACCAGAATGCAATTACTTTGGCATTCAGTAAGCTGTTATACAGTCGGTTAATAAACACACTTTCGCAGAACTTGATGAATCGAATCCAGTACATCCCATTGTAATACCTGTGGTATTTATAGGTTACCCACTGAAATAATACATTTAAAGGAGAAGTTCATGTTCATCACCTTCTCTGATAATGAATATACAGCTGTAACAAAGCAGTACTGAGAATAAATAAAGCCCCAAAGTTATTTTTGGTTTGGGAACAGACCCACAATGCATTGTTGCCCCTTATATGGGTAGATACTCACTGCCGAAAATAATCATCAACACAAATTACTACAAAAGACACAGATTTTCAGATTGACTGCAGTGGAAGCAATTCATAAAAAAGAGGGAAAAAAGCCAATATGAGTTAACACAGAGCAACGTTTACTTACTATTAACATGACTAATGATAGAGGCCAGCATAAAAACATAGGGGTCATTCATTAAATTGAAATGGTACAGGTGCATGATGGCACAGAAACTCCCATTGACTTCAATGCTAGTTTCCGTGCGCTAGTGCCCCGATTGGCACCATTTCCATTTAATGAATAACCCCCATAGAATTTGAAGGCAGATAAGGACCAGTTGGGCCCCCTAGTGTCCCCGTGGTATTCCCATTGTAAAACATCATTACTGTACATATTTTATTACTGGTTTTCTTTTCTATTTAGGCTAGCCTTATGGCGATTCCAAGTGCTGTATTAAGATTATTCCCTTACGTTATGAGCCTTCACCACCTCTGTTGAGTGGTTAGTCCATCACCCTTTCTGTGAAGAAGTATTTTATCACCTTTGCATACACAAATTTTTTTAAAAAGCAGAAGTATTTTAGTTAATTGAACTATTAAAATAACCTGCTGGAAAATGTAACCTATCATTTAGCAAATAATACTACACACAACTTAAAACTAAATACTAAACACTCCTAAAAGTTACAGTATATACTGTACAATCCACAACTCATCCATATTCAAAAAGCACTGTCAAAAAACAACAACTGTCCACAGGCCAATGGGGTTACTCACCTGCTATCATCTATTCCAAACAATTTGATTATATTAAAGAGGATTTTGCTAATTATTTGGTCATGTTACTTTATGGTAGTCCTGTTAGACTAGGTCAGGGGTGCTCAACTCTAGTGCTCAAGCTCTCCCAACAGGTCAGGTTTTCAGGATTACCCGGCTTCAGCACAGGTGGCTCAATCAGAGTCTTTGATTTCAGTCTTTGACTGAGCCTCTAATTGAACCACCTGTGCTGAAGCAGGGACTAATTGAACCACCTGTGCTGAAGCAGGATATCTTGAAACCCCGACCTTTTGGGGAGGCTTGAGGACTGGAGTTGAGCCCCACTGGAATAAGTGATACATTATCCTGCTTCTCATTACTCTTATGGAAAACAAAACACAAAACACAAAGTACATCATTTTTTGTTTTTTCCAGACAATGAGAGTTTCACAGGTGACGCACAAATGTTGCATAATAACCTTTTCATCCGCATCATACCAGCTTCTAATAATAAGGACTTGCTGAAGATCGCCAACATTGAAATCCCTTAACCGTGTGCATTTAGTTCTCGTCTCACGTACGTGAGCGCCTTCAGGGCAGGAATTTCCTCCTCCTCCGTAGACATGTGCATAGTGGACGTGATATAACCGTATAATAATGATAACAATAATAGAGCATTTCTATATAAAACATGAGCTTGTGATTATTTTTATTTTAGAACAGGAAAATGTGACATGCGTACAGTGCCCACGAAGAGCGTATCAACATAAGCCTTAGCAGCAGCACGTTAACTGTAAATCTTTTTTGCTGAACAAACACACATTCTTGCTTCATATTGCCCAGTGATGACATCTCTTTTCAGTAGGACTCGCATCAAAGGGGGACTGCGGTTGTCACATTTTTGTCTGCTCTGTACAACTGAAAATACTCAAACTTGGCATTCCGTTTCCTGAATTACAGCTATAGCCTATAACCAAACATTTAAAAAAAAAAAAGTGACAAAAACCCTCAACCGTACAGTCAATAAAAATACTACTTGTGGTGCATTTGCTTGTCTCAGAAAGGTCTGCGACCCGGCAGGCATAAGCTTTTAGGGTCCTTGTTAAAATGGATAAGAATTAAAGAGTCACACACTGTGCTCAACTGCATGCCATTACCCAGAATCCCTGGCTGCAGTGGAAGGACTGTTTGCTAAGCGATAATGGGGAAAGACAGGGTTGCAGTGGAATTTTTATTTACTGTAGCTATGTCCTACAAAGGGAAAAATATAATGCATGATCTTGAAGTGAGGCCGTCTCTGAAAGTGCCAAATATGGGTAGCAGTAACCAGTTAGTGGAAAACTGTTGCAGGGGTACAGTACATTAGTTAAAAAAACATTTTGAAAAAGGATAACATCAAATAAGTATGCCGAACAAGAATGCACAGATCATGATAAGATATTATAGGACAACGTTTCTCTTGACTTTTAATCCATGTGCTGTAGGTCAATGCTTACAAAAGCCCACTTTCATAATGAGGCAAATTCACAATAAAATGCCAGTGGGAAACATCCCCGGGGACCCCATTGTGAGGCTGAACGTGTTATCGTTGACACGGTTTGCAGTTATGATTGCTAATACAGGTCTCTTGTCCCTCTTATAATTAAGAATTGAATTTTTCCTCCCGGAGACTGATGGGTTTTCTTTATCTATTAATTTCCCCCAGTATAAACGGAAGTAAATGATGTTTACTGTTCAGTAAGCGGTGTATTTAAACATGCCACACTGACATGTCTTCTGTACTATATAAGCTTCAATTGAATGATTAATCCCTTCAGTGCCAGTGAGGCTTCACAATCGGTTTAAGCCATCCCAGCACAAAGGGGCTAAAAGGAAAAAAACTATTCTATTAAATGTGACAAAAATAACACTGGCATACAATTATTAATAAATGACTGCAGTTGTATGTTTGGGATACACATTGGTTAAGCAGCAAATACTGCATTTCCCCATTATTCTACATTCCTACCTACGCTGGCAATTGCTTGGTGCTATTGTTATAAATCTGTAAAAATCCTGATTGTGTGCTTAACAAAATGGCCGCCTTTTAGTTTCAATCAATGCTTCAGTCAGTGTAACTCAGCAGCTACAATGTATTCTTATATTAATAAGGTAACGTTGACGATTGTTACAGTTTGAAGCTCAAACTGTTGGTAATACTGGCAACAAATTATCACAGACGGGGAAGTGTTAGAAAGAACCTGCTGTAGAAATCAAATAATCCTCAGTATATAAAAATTGGCATTAAGAGTTAAAATGTTTAAAAAAAAGCCACTTATCTAATACTGATTTATTAATAATAAAAAAAAATAACATTTCACATGTTTTGCTGCTTTAAGCACACAGTTTGTATACCGCTATGCTGTACTAAAGGCAATACCATCTTTTTGTCTCTCTATTTACACACATTTTATTGAAGTCCACGTTTCAAAGACAAATACTGGAATTTTCCTTGAAGGAAAAAAATATATCACCTTGCAGAAAGGACATGTTCATATAAAAAATAAAAGTATCTTCTTGGCACGGGGCCCAGCTGTACTATCAGTGCAATCTAGTGACCTGGCAGCTTGGTGTGTTTCCATATTCCCCGTGACAGTCTGAAGCAGGATACTCTCCACTCTTCCAATGCAGCAAAGGGAGGACATACTGAAAAGGATCAAAGTAACACAGTGCTCAACTCCAGTCTTCAAGACCCCCCAACAGGTCAGCTTTTAAGGATATCCCTTAAATAACCCATATGGCTCAATCACCTGTGCTGAAGCTGGGATATCCTGGAAACCTTGAAGACTGGAGTTGGGCACCCCTGCACTAGAGGAGTCCTAAATATGCAGAGCAAGTTGAATTGATTTTCCCTTCCTATAAACAACCGAAGAGAAGTGAAGACATTTTAAGTGAAGGAAAGAAAATCCCAAGATTTAATGCAGACATATTATTCAAAAACAAATAAAAGTTACTCTCTTAATTGATTACAAGGGTAAACCAGATGCTAATGTTTTAGCACAACAGGTTCACACTCTGTGGCCTACAAACATATGAGCTTGGTTTGCACGGTCCGAATCTTGATGACAATGTAAAATATGTGAAACTCCTCTGCCCTGCAATTATTTGTGTAAATGTGACATGGTAACATAAACTACATTGTCACTAATAAAAAAAGGAAATGCCTTAGATCTGGCCGCCGGGGGATGAGTGTTGTGTTATTGTGATACAGTACTGTTCTATTGCTTCACTGTATAACAGTTATATTGTAACTCTCTTTTTTTTTAAATTCTTTTCAGGATTGATTTCTTACACCGAGTATTTATTCCTGCTGACGATTCTAACAAGTAGGTTTTATCCTCCAGCATCTTCACTTTCCAAATAAAATGTTTTTTGGGGGGTTTTGTTTTGTTAACTCCTGCCTTTTCTTGTATGAGTGTAACTCCAGGAAATTGATGTTAAATGCAGGAATATGTAGAGAATGAGCTGGTTGCTTATTACATCAAAGAGAAACCTAGTTACCGAAACAGCACATCGAGCACTTCAGTCTGCAGTGCATTGCTATAAGATTTGTTGCAGTTCCTTTGGGAAAGGTTGAAGTGAACAACTGTTGGCTCCAGTTTACTTGTAAGCTATCCAACAACGTATATTATAAATAGCCCCTTTTGAAGCGTGACCATTAATTGCAGTGGTTCCCAACCTTTTTTACATTGTGCACCACCTGCTGGAAAATATTTGTCCCGCGATCCCCTAATTAATAAATCTTATAGCCTACTCATCACACTATTGCTAAAAAAACGGTGTGACCGATCCCACGCAGTATAGTGTCCTGAGCTTAATAAGGCCCCAAACTGCACCTCAGTGTGTGCAGACAGCATGGGTGATATAGGTGTCAATCACTGGGAGCTTCCTAATCATAATGTCTTGCTGCTGTCGATGCAAAGCATTGTGGGGAGCAACTTTTTGAAGCTCCTGTTGTAATTGACACCTTTACCACCCAGGCTAAAGTGCAGTTAAAGGCCTTACTAAATGCGCAGTCCCCACATGGCCTGGGATCGCCATTACATATTCTTTTTTGTGAATCCCTTGGAGACCACTCGCAAACCTAGGGGTTCCCCTAGCCCCTTTTGGGAATCACTGATTTATTGTGTCATACAGTATATATAGTTATTTACTTATTTAAGCAAGTTCATAAAATCAGTTGTACTACCTCTGCAGTGTACATAAAGATTATATAGGGGCAGCTTTACTATTACGGTCAGTGGTGGATGTCCCATTAACTCTGATAGCCCCGGGCCTTGGGCAGCAAGATTTTGGGGCTGCAAATTTCCTTTTTTCCCCCCATATACAGAGGCCCCATTCTCTTCCCCACTGATTGCCGGGGGAGAGCATGGGACCTCTGTAATATTCTTACCTTCTCCTTCATGCAGTCCTTATCCTTAAGCGTCAAATCATGCTCCAATGTCACGTGACGTCACAGCATCATTTGATGCCACAACGCTGAAGGAGGAGGTGGCCCTGGCGGCACCAAGTTAAGTGCCTATGGGCGGTGGATTTTTAAATCCGCCCCCCGATTACGGTATTTCTATAATAATGTATGTAGGTAGCATCCATAGGTACCCCAAGTAAAAAAAATCTGACACGTTAGACAAACAAAAAGATGCAAAAGGGTACAATATAATAGGAAGTAGGCTATGAATACATCAGGGGTGGCCAACTCCAGTCCTCAAGGACCACCAACAGGTCAGGTTTTAAGGATATCCATGCTTCAGCACAGGTGACTCAATCAGTAGCTCAGTCAGAATAACTGAGCCACTGATTGAACCACTTGTGCTGAAGCAGGGACATCCCTAAAACCTGGCCTGTTGGTGGCCCTTGAGGACTGGAGTTGGCCACCCCTGGCATACACCATTCACTCTATAAAACCACACTACCTACCTGGGCAGGAAGGCACATGGTTCAACTGTAACTTGTTATCTTCACAGCAGACTGGAGCTGACTAAATAACAACAATCATAATCCATCACTATGACTCTATAATTATCAATACAAAAATAAGTGAAGAAGACCAGCAGTGAAAGTGAGCAAACTGATTAACACGCCAGGGAGGTACATTTAGCATGGAGGAAATACAGAAGCAATGTAACCACTAAACCTAGCAATTCAGATAAGAAGATGTCTTACTGGAGGTACAATCTGGATGTTTAAAGGTTGAAAGGGGAGTCAGACATGAATGAGAATGCAATTGGAAGTAACTAAGCAGTACATTGATAGAACGGCAGCTCTCTCTTTCTTTCGCATCATTGTTTTCACACAATATGTTTGTCGAATTTGTGAATGGTTCAAACAAGTTGCCATGCAGCAATGCATACAGTTCCCCTGGTATGCCAGAAAATGCTCATGTAGCATCCACACATGTAGAGTATACCTTTGGTGCCATCTATAGCTCACATTTATATGCTACGTTTTGCACTGGCTATTCGGGGATACAACCTCTTCTCACTGCACTGTTTTCTTGATATATCTTTCCTTCATGTTAATTGAACAGTGTGACTTCATCTCCTGGGAGGGATTTTACATGCTTCTATTCATTCCTTTGTGGCAGATTATTAGACCCTTGTTGGAAACAGAAATCTTCTCTCTTTGCTAGGGAATTAGATTTCATACCGATCCAGTTCAGTTAGCTCAAGAGGCATCAGAATGCACCCAATCTCTAGGCAATCTTAGCACAACATTCCATCAAGGGAAACGTGATGTTCAAGAGAATATTCTTTTCGTTGGATGTTCTAACATTAATGTTTGGCTGCCACTTAATGTTCTTGTACTGGAAGTTCAACTCTATAGTGAAGATTCCCATACTAACATTAGGTCCTCTCCCCCCCAACACACACATACACACACACACACACACACACAATACAACTCCCACACAGATACACACACAATACAACCCCACCCAAACACACACACACAATACCCTCCTCCAAAGACTCACACACATACACAATACCCCCCCCAAACACACACACAATACCCTCCACACACACACACACACAATACCCCCCCCCCCCCCCCACACACACACACACAAAACAAACACACCCACACACACAATACCCCTACACACAACTAACACTTACCTTGGGGGTGGACTCAGGCCTTCGGTCCCCAACTTCCGTCGCTGACCAGCTGAGAGAGGCCCGCCGCAGCAGCACCTGGAGCCTGGCAGCCCCCCCCCCCCCCCCATGTCGTTGGTCCTGCTTATGTCCCAGCTCTCTCCCTCCCCCCCTTGTCGGTGGTCCTTCTTATGTCCCAGCTCTCCCCCCCTGTCGGTGGTCCTGCTTATGTTACAGCTCTCTCCCCCCTCCCCCGCCCTTATCAGTGGTCCTGCTTATGTCCCAGCTCTCTCCCCCCCTGTCGGTGGTCGTTCTTAGCGCCAACATGAATGTTATCAACAAACATATTTTATAACCTTGTCTGGTATCAAAGTTTTGATTAAAAAAAAGACACATCACTGAAGGAACTGTGTTCAAAATAAATATATTATATGTCCAAACAAAATCAATGTTTCAGTTCACTATGGGCCCTTCATCAGGACCATCACACCAAAATATTCACCAAGAACACGCAGAGTTAAAGTTGTGAGACGGCCATGTATGGAGTTTTTATATGGCCTGGTAAATGGGACCCATCAGCTCCGGCTCCTAACACACAAATGGGAGCTTACTGGCCATCTTTAAATTATTGCTGCATTGAAACTTGGCTTCAGATTTAATTTTAACAGTTCAAGGTCTGAAAGTTAAAATCTACAATAAAAAAAAGCAAGTAATGCACATACCCATTGTGCACATTTAAATCTCAAATTCTCAAATTGCATACCATTTACATGCAGACTGAAGGAGGGTCCCTCCTCCCCCGTTACTGTGTTTCTAGGGAGCAGGTTTCTTTGTGTCCAGTTATATGCTTTCTGGGTTTCTTTGCTTCCGATCTGTGATTTTGATGATGTACTGTATATGGTTTTTCTATATTGTTACACATTTTTCCATGTGTGCAATGTCTCTCTTCTGCACTGGACTTCAGCCTTAGTTTAGAGCAGGAGCGGCCAACTCAAGTCCGCAAGGGCAACCAAAAGGTCAGGTTTTAAGGATATCCCTGCTTCAGCACAGGTGGCTCAGTCAACGACTCAGCCACTAATTGAGCCTCCTGTGTTGAAGCAGGGATATTCTTAAAACCTGACCTGTTGGTGGCCCGTGAGGACTGGAATTGGCCACCCCTGGTTTAGAGGGACTACAGTATGTCCCCCTCTGTCTGGAACCTCTTTATGAGTTTACTAGATTGTTTTTTATTTATTTATTTTATACAGTGTTCCCTTCTACATTTTCATTTATTTTTTTTACCTTTCAATAAACGAAAGCCGGGTTAATCCCTCCACAGAATAGTGAGGGAAGAAAGAATCCGAGAACCTCCCGGCCTTATACCTTATTCATGAGCTCATGACATTGATATCTTTCTACGATGTGTTTTTATTAGGTTTGCATCTACTTTGTAACTAATGTGTAATGTAAAGACGTAATGTAATGTCAAATCGACTTCTATTGTTTCAGAACCACAGGCCGGCTTTCACATTGCATTTCAGATGCTGGACACTGATGACAATGAGCAGGTTGAGAAGAGAGAATTTTTTAAGGTACGCAGAATAGTTTGCATTTAATGTTACAAACTGTGCTGCATTCTGTCCTGAAACATTGCATTTGTTAGTCATATGTCATGCCCATAAAAACACAACAGTTGTTCCATAATTGCTATGTAATCCCTGTACTGATAGACGTGGGGAGTGCCGTGCCATGCAAATAAACTCCTTATAAAAGGGAGCATGCTAGGGGATTATGTAAAGCATCACTTCCACTTTTATTATTATAATACTTTATTCTGTTACTGCCCTGCTAAAGAAAGCACGGTTGTACATAATGCATTAATGCAGGTATAGTCTCTGTACATATAATTTATAAAATCATTTCACTGTTTGAGGTGCCAGATATCAGAGTCAAATACAACTCTTTCACTTCCTCTATGTTAAGGATAAGAAGCAAAAATGACTTCATTGCATGCCATTACCCAGAATCCCTGGCTGCAGTGGAATCTCTGTCTGCAGTGTGTTATGGGCAGGGGTGCTCAACCCCTCCCTATTCCCCCCCCCCCCCTCTCTCCCCTAAAAGGCAGGTTTTCAGGATATCCCAGCCAGGGCCACCATCAGATTTCCTGGGGACAAGGATTTGAGCTTTGCCCCGGGCTCGTCCCTTGCCCCTCCCCCCGTGTCAGTGCCCTTGCGAGCTGTCCCCTTTCACACTTGTATTTCTCTCCCCCTCTGTCTCTCGTTCTTCCCCCATCCCTCTCTCACGCACCCTCTCTCCTCCGCTATCACTCAATTACCCGCTCTCACTCAATACCACTCCCTCAATCCCCCCTTCCTCACATTCATTTCCCCCTCCTCCCCTGGCTACACACACACAATTTCCCCCAATACCCATACAATCCCTCCCCCCCCCCCCACAAACTGCCCACACAAGCCCCCAATACACGCACAATACTGACTCCCATAACAAAACTGCCCCCCCCAAATACATACAAAATAGTAGAGTAATGCTGCACTCCCCAAAGAAACAAAATGTACAATAAATACCTGTGCTCATGGGTCAGGAATCTCTGGGTGGTTCTCCAATATCTGATAGGAAGGAAAAATCTGGGCACTGCGGATTTCTGCTTAGAAAATTTATTGTGAGCCAATGATATATGATGTTTCGGCCTCAAGGGCCTTTCTCAAATGCAAATGGCATAATAGACAAACAATATTAAAAAGTTTCTTAAATAGACCCCACCACGTGTCCTGATTGTCCTCCATCTCAGATGGTCCGTCACTTTCAGTGATGCATGGGCAGTTCTTTCCTCTCATTCGTTGTAGAGTCTCCTCCAGCGAATCTCGCGAAGTCTGTGACGTCATCACGGCGCTTCTTCCAACCTCCTGGTGCCAAATGCGTATGACGTCATCGTGTTCCTTATCCGGAACGACGTCGGACGTTGCATTTGAGAAAGGTCCTCGAGGTCGAAACGTCATATATAATTGGCTCACAATACATTTTCTAAGCAGAAATCCGCAGTGCCCAGGTTTTTCCTCCCCCCCCCCCCATATACAGACACCACTACACCTCCCCTGATACAGACACACTACACACATCCCAGATACAAACACCACTACACCCCCACTGGATGCAAATACCCCCCACCAGATGCAGTACCCCCTCTGATACAATTACCCCCCAGATACAATTACAACCCCCCCAGATACAATTGCCACCACCCTTCTCCCCAAATACAATTACCACCACCCCACAAATACAATTGCCTCTGGTTGCCGGGTCCGGGCTCTCCCCAGCGCCTGCCACCTCTTCCTCTCTCCACGCCAGGCCTGTCTCTCTCCTGCCGGTGCGCACCAAAAGCTGGGCCTGACTTCCGGGTGCACCCAGCTTCCGGTGCGCACCGGCGGGAGAGAGAGGACAGCGTGGGAAGAGTAGGCAGCATCTGTGGAAAGCCGAGGCCCGGCGGCATCCAGAGGTCCGGCAGCTATGCCCGGCCTCTGGTTGCCGCCGCCGGGTCCCGCATCCCGCTCTCCCCAGTTGCTTCTTTCTCTTCCCATGCCATCCTCTCTCTCCCGCCGGTGCGCACCGGAAGCTGGGTGCACCCGGAAGTGAGGCACAGCTTCGGGCATGCACCGGCAGGAGAGAGGCAGGCCCGGCACGGGGACAGGTGGGACCCGGGGCCTGGCAACAGCAACCAGAGGCCCGGCTGCTGGATGCCTGGCCGGGCCCAACTTCCAGTGCCGGGCGGCCAGGTCCCCCACGGCCACCGGGCCGGGGACCCTTTTCCCGGCTCTCCACATCTGTCGATGGCTGTGATCACAGCTTTAGCACAAGGTTGCTCAGTCAAAGACTGAGCCTCTGATTGAGCCAACTGGGCTGAAGCAGGGACTGATTGAGCCACCTGTTTTGAAGCAGGGACTGATTGAGCCTCCTGTGCTGAAGCAGGGATATCCCTGAAAACCTGACCTGTTGGGGAGGGGGGCTTGAGGACTGAAGTTAAGCATCCCTGGTTTAGGGGATAGGGCAGCTTTCAGACCTGTCTGAGACATATCAATGTGCTTAAGGCTGAGATCATAGTGTGTGCTTGAGCGCACGCACCCGACGCTCAAGCGATCTCTGCACATACTGTTTCAAGCGATGGGGGGGCGTGGCAGGTTCGTGGCTATGACCACGGATAAACCATAAGAGAAAGAACTCAGTTTTGAATAGCACTCTATCTGTGGTAGTGTGTGTAAATTTAAAAATAATCTTTAATCAAAATAGTTCAAATAACCATCAGTCAACTGCTGGCATTATTCCAGCTTAGACTCCCATAGAGTCTTTTTATCATTTAGAGTTCATCTCAGAGGCTCAACTAGAGTTCAGTACCTTTACACTTAGTCATTAGGCTAACTGCAATACTTTTGATAGTAGCCTTCTGTATTACATTATCACACTGAAACCTGTAGTTGCAAGTGTTAAAATTGAGGTACTCCTCTGATGTTTCTCTTATTTTATTCATTTTGTTGCACCATTTATTTTAACCATTTCGATTAAAGATTATTTTTAACATTTACACACACTACCACAGATAATTGAGTGCTATTCAAAACTGAGTTCTTTCTCTTATGGTTTATTTGTTTCTCAGTCTAGCACCTTATCTTCATACTATTCATTTTTCCTATCATTCAGCTGAGCAGGGGTTCATCTATTTTTCCTTCCCGTCCCCCTACCTTACCCGTGGTATATACTATGACATCACGGAGCTGATTCACCGTGATTGGCTGAACCGCTCACGTGCCGCGGCTGTCCCTTGAAAAGATGATTTTGTTGTCTAGGGGCGGCCGCTTGGGGATCCTGCAATTTGCAGGCACGTGCGCAAGCGCCATCGCACACAGTATAATCTCAGCCTTAGAGTGTCCTTTATCATTGTGGTATACAGTGGAGGGTTTTTGTCACTTTTTTATGTACCACGCCTTGCTTGTGTAGCTGGTGTGTAGCCATGACTAGCTTCACGAAAGGTAACTCTCAATGTATTACTTCCTGGCAAAGCATTTTCATAAATAAAACAATGCAAGGCCAGTAACCACCTCGAGACTCTTCGGTAAATGAATTGCAGTCTTCAGTAGGTTTGTTGGCCATGCAGTTCTTTAACCCAGGCTTTGCTGTAAAACAGCAGATATAAACTTAACAAAGGATCCACATTAAAGTGGATAAACAAAAATTGACATACTGAGCGCTCATTTGCATGTCGTTACCCAGAATCCCTGGCTGCAGTGGATGCAGTGTATGCTGTGTGATTATGGGTTAGGGCAGGTTTGGAACTGTTTACATATGTATATGACCGTGAACTTTTGGACAAATTAAAGATGTCTGACCCCCTTAGTAGAAATCATAAATGGTGTGGTTGATTTTGTGATGTTAGTTGTCAATGCTAATTAAACGCTTCCTGAAAAAGTTGGTCTTTTAACCATACTGTACCCTGGCGATAAGGGAAGAAGAAATCGGTTGACACACAGGAGCATACAGTAGCTTCAGAAATGTAAGTTACAGGGAATATGTTTCCAGTACTTTTCCTATCAAAAAAAGGTTTCAAGCATGTGATTTCATCAAAGCCACATTCTCATAACTCAGTGGCAGTATTACATCACAAGCAATTTCATGGTATTTGAATGAAGCTAAAGAGATTCTTTTTTTTCCAGATGCAGATTTCTACCTTTAACGTCCTGTGGTAAAATTGGGGGCGTGCTCCCTAGCATGACATTAATAAATGGGTACATATACAGTACATGTCTGCTACTCTCACTAGATAATGGGCACTTAAACCAAGGGTGGAGAACTCCAGCCTTCAAGGATCAACAACAAGTCAGGTTCTTAGGATATCCCTGCTTCAGCACAGATGGCTCAATCAGTGACTCAGTCGAAGACAATGTGCTGAAGCAGGGATATCCTAAGAACCTGACTTGTTGGTGGCCCTTGAGGACTGGAGTTGTCCACCCCTTACTTAAATCAACAGAAAATGTATGACTTGAAACGTTACGTCCGTTTTTTACGTGCATACAGTAGCTTGCCTTGATTTTGTTAAAAGCCCCATTTACTATGTATACCAAATGCCAGCCCTGTCCCATTTGTTACTCGATTGTTACCCAATGCTCTTTCGTGTGTTCGAATTTTTGCATTTGTTTTTTAATTCAACATTTTTATTTCATATTATAAGGCATTAACAAATATCTGGCGATTTAAAAAAATAAATAATAACAATACATACATTGAATAACGATGCAGTATTGTTATATATCTGAAAATATTTTATCAGTTTGTCTATCAATCTGTCACGATCATTTGAAAACAAAAACTCAAAAATAATTACATGAACTTGGAGCAGCCGTTCTGTTTTAAAGCAGCAATACTGATTAGCTTTTAAAAAACTATATATATATTTATTTTTTTATTACCGGATTGAAGCAGGGGGTCTCCGGAGCTGCACCCCATTAATTTCAGCTCCGAAGCCCCCCTGAAGAAGTGGCTCAGTGAGTAAAACACTGACTCTGGCACTGAGTTTGAAGCAGGGGAACCTGGTTCAATTCCCGGTGTCGGCTCCTTGTGACCTTGGGCAAGTCACTTTGTTTTTGGTGCCTGATGCACAGGGAGATAGATTGTAAGTTCTACGGGCAGGGACCTGTGTCTGCAAAATGTCTCTGTAAAGCGCTACATAAAACTAGCAGCGCTATACAAGAACATGCTATTATTATTATTATTATCTTTATGTACATCATATGCTTTATTACCTATCAACTTTCATAGGATGACACGGGTTACATATATCATGTCAGCTTGTCCATACTGAAAATTACCATTTCGAGTCATTAAATGCTCTTTTTGACGATAAAAATATTTTGTACACACCAAAATTATTTAATGACTATTGCACAGTGTCTAAAGTGTAAAAAATAATCATACAAGACTTACACGCACAAGCTATTTCATACTGTTCTTTCTCTTTGAAAATAAATCTGGGCAATAGCACCAATTTCTTCAAATTAACACCAAAATCATTGCAAACGACACTTAACTCTAGATGCTGCATGAAACAAAAACACTTTGTAGAAAATGGTTTTAGCTTCAAAAACATCTATATGACACATGCTTCCACTGTGTGTTGCATAATATGCATGCTTCCAATGCACTTTCTTCATTATCAAAAATAAAGGGAATTTTAGAAATAAAGGAAAAAATGTTAGTCAATATTTGTTACATAAAAACACTGAGAAGGCTCATTGCTCAGCTAAGCATTTATTTTTTTAATGTAATGGGAGAAACGTGTATTTATATTTAGTACAGTTTGTGAGCACTGCTTTACTGGCACATTTTCTCTAGCATGCAAAACATAAATGTATGTATAATCCGCTTAATCACAAGACCATTTTTATTCTTGCTGGCCTTTTGGAGAATGAGACCGATCTCTCAGAAAGGTAGGTGTTTTTTTGTACATTCAAATGACTGTTTACAGGTTTATTTGACCAAATACCTGTGGTCAAGAAGAACCCCACCGAGGTGGGGGGACAACAGGAGGATCCCAGTAGCGTGCACTCGTTGCTCATTCAATATTGTGTGGGAAAGGAGTCCCGTGGCTGGGAGCCCTAGGACTGAATTTTAGCCTCCAGCCCAGCCTTCCTACCGATCGTAGCTTCATCCATAGGTGGCACTACAAGCTGGGCCCTTCTGCGATGAGTAACAATCCACTCCTATTTGACAGGTTCATTTTTATCTCTAGGGACAGATTAGCCATAGAGATTAAGGTTCCCACCTGCTCTCCTCCCCCTGTGTGTAGGGGTATGTATGTAGGGTGAGAGTGCCATTGATGCTTTGGGAGTACCATTCCCTATATGCTTGAGCTAATTAGTGCTTTATAATACATCTTGCCTTAGGCTATCTACATATACCTCCTGGCCACTGCAGGCTGATCACTACATCCTTGCTACCATCTGTTATTAGAGCAACTACATACTGTGCAATTATTATAACTCAGACTGAACATTTGCTATCAGCTATAGTCACAGCAGTTGTACAGCGTTTTATACTCAAGTGTGACCATTTATTTAAAATGGTTTAGCTGCATCAATTTATTCAGTCTACTGTTCTAAGCAACTACTACAGTACATGTTCCAAGTGCTGCTAGCTGTATTTACAGCAGCTGCATAGTGTTCTTTACCGAGCAGTGATCATTCAGGTCACACTGCTGTAGCTTGATTTACCTATGTATATGGTCATGGGGTGTATTGATTAACCCCACAGTTTCAAATTTGCGGTTACCTCACCCTTTTGGGCAGACTTTGCTCTGTCCTTTGAATTGGGAATCGGACATAGTATCAGTGGAGGTTTAGTTTTTAGGGAACCTTCCCATACCTCCCTCTTCCCTTTTTCCCCTCCCCCTCTCCCCCGCCCCCCACACGTCCACCCACTTGGCTGGACAAGGTTCCAGTTTATTCCCCTCATTCCTTTGTGTGTAGGGGTATGTATCCAGGGCCAATTTTTTAACATTCCGATTCCCTCTCCACCGGACATATGCCAACTTGTTTCACTCACACCCATCTCAGCTACCATGCTGGTCTAATTGAGTCAGATATCTCTGGCCTGTGAGTTCTTTGTTTGATGTTCATTATTTATATGGTCCCCATTCGTTTTAATATATACACACTATTACATTACTTCCATTTGGGACATGTATTTGGCTCCACCCACTGTGGGACTGTGTTCAATGTTTACAGGTTTAGCCACGTTCCCACATGTATTATTGAACGAGCAACAAGTGCACGCTACTGGGATCCTCCTGTTGTCCCCCCACCTCTGTGGGGTTCTTGTTAACCACAGGTATTTGTTCACATATCCTTGCTTCTCCCTGGTGCACCTGCTCGCTCCACACTACCTCATAGGTTGAGCGGGTATCCCCTCTGTTGTTCTTTTACAGGTTTATTTTTTGATTGAAGATGAAAATGACACAATGTGCTAATTTTCCAACAAAATGGCCTTGATACATCAGTCCATATTTTTGCAATCATTTTACTTTATTGAAAATATATTTGTTGCTAAAGACATTCTACAAAAATTGGCCAAACTAGTATGCAAACATTATGATATTATTGACAGTGTGAGCCGGGGTTAATGATTTACCTGGGGGTTTTATCGTCTTTTATACAAATATGATGAGGGCAAAAATAATCAATAAACCCAGGCTCACAGAATTGAACAAAAGTGTGTGATCTCAGGATCTGACTCACCAGTTACCATTCACATGTAGGCAGTTTTTTTTTTTCTGGGTGTACGCGTAGATACGCCGTGTCCTCACCTTTTTCATACGGCTACTGTGTAAGCCAAAGGTGTGTAAACTGGGTGGCGCAAGATTTTTTTAAGGGGGGCGCCAAATTGTGGGAGCAGAGCAGCAGCAGTAGAGGCGGGCAGCGGGAAAATAAGGCGGCCCGCAAGAGCAGAGGAGGACAGCTGGGGAGGAGGGCGTCCCAATGGTTCGACCCAGAAGTCTTCACTGACTTTTGGTCGATGCCACTACTACAGTGCACTCCTTCCCAGCTGCCCTTCTCTGCCACCATCCAACTCCTCTGCAGACCTGCTCTGCTCTGGCAGGCTGACATCTATTCCCGCAACCCCACCTCTGCCACCGCCCTGCTCCAATCCTAAGGTCCTCCAGCGAAGCCAGGTTTTAAGGGGGTGAGAGGAAGAGGGGGCGAGGAGCGGGGATGAGAGATGGGGAGAGTGGATATGAGATGAGGGGGATGGGGGAATGAGAGATGAGGAGGGGGTGGGTGAGAGATGATGAGGGGGGTGGGTGATAGAGGAGGAGGTCGGGGTGAGAGAGGAGGGGTGAGAGACAAAAAGATTTCAGTCAGTTTTATCTTATATTACTACACAGATTTTTTTTTTTAAACATAACATTTGTCATGTTTTGCTGTTTTTAAATTTTTTGAAATATGCAAAAAAAAATACGTATTTGTGTGCACATTTATATTGTATACCGATTTAATAATGGGGTGTTTTTTTCATTTGATTTGGATTACATCCGGCAGGGGGCCCCAACTAATATCACTGATGAAAAGGGAGGTGTAAACATGTGCAGACGACCACTGTGTTAATAGCTTCTCACAAAAAGATGGTTGGAACATCACAGTAACCCCCCATTTTTGTAGAACTGCATGTACTGTAGGAGCTTTTCAAGGGGAAACAGAATTATCACAATTGAACTAGATCAAACCATATATTTGTTTTGTTTTTCCCATTTTAGTTGCCCATGTAGAAAAAATTATTCAAAAGGCACTAAAAACAAGTTTTTATTTTTACATACTTTACTGCTTTGGCACATTTTCTCAATTTGATAATGGAATTGGAAATGTTCAACAGTTGGAAATAACGTTTCCATAACTTTTTTGCCAATTAATAGCATGAGAATGTTACAGTAGTTTGGTGTTTAGGAAATCATTTAGGAGAGTATAAACAACTATAAATAGTTGTATATATATTAACAACTATATTTATTTTCTTTTTTGAAATTTCTAGTTGCAAAAAATTCTCGGTACTAATGATAACTTGAAGATCGCTCTTGGAAGTACAGCTCCCCTCCAGGTAAATGGATGTTTTGTTTCACATTTTAAAAACATATGTCTCGTTTGTCTAAGATAACAGAAATTCTCATTCATTCATAATATTTTCATTCATGTTGTCATTAGGTAACATAAATTATGCATTGTTGTACGTATGTAAAATATGCACGTTTTGGAAGCACTCGTGCAGTAATCCAAGATTCCTCCTTATTAGGGGTCCATTCATTAAACGGTTTTGACAATGTTAATGCGTGCGGTATGAAAAAGAGGAAATCTCGCAAAGCTAGGTATTCACATGCTGTTCAATAACCTCCTCAGTCCTCTCTGAATCATGCACACTACACTACTACAGTACATGGTTTATTAAATAAGGAGAAGCACAGGCTTGTAGAGAAGATGAGAGAGAGGGAGAAACGTTATACATGCAGTTCAAACCCGAGTCTCTATTTGCCCGTCTACTGTAAAATTGTCCTTTGTCACCTCAAGATTATTTCCAAAATTCAACTCCTTAGACGTCTCTCTAAATAGCGTCCATCTCCCTTTTCTGTGTCATGGTACAATTGACTATCACCTGTCAACCGAGCATATGGTTAGGTGTTAAATTTGACTTAAAGCTGCAGTTCAGTCTTTTTTTTATTTTTTTACTTCAATAGTTTCATGTGGGCAATCTCTAATTACCTAAAGAACTGCATAGCTGCTGGTCAATTCGTTCTCCGTCTATTGATCGGCAAAGTTTGGCGACATCTTTAAATATGGGGAATGTAAATCGTTGCTATAGGAACAAGCATGCTTGTTAAAATAGAATACAAGAAAATTGGTCTTTCAAAGTTGTTTTTTTTAAAACAGAAAATGCTAAAAGTATTTTTTTCTTACTACAGAACTGATTTATTAAAAAAAACACACATGCAGGATATTGCCTGAACTGCAGCTTTAATCTTTACCTTTCTCCCACTGCAACTTTACTAGAATTTCACCTTCCTCTGGTGCGTGCTGTTATTCTCTCCCATCTTGATTTGTTTGACTCTCTGCTAGTTACTGTACAGTAGTCTCCATGCCTCACAACTTTTTCCCGTACAGTCTTTTTAAAATGCTGCAACTTTAATGATCCACGTAATATTCAGGTACAATAGTCAGTACAATAGTCTCTCTCCACTTTAATGTTCGGATACATCCCAAATAATAAATGTGAGTGTAACTACCAAGAGTCGGCTAAATATCTATAAATGTACTGTGGTAAATTATACTAAGTAATGGACTTCTTGTTTTTTCCTGTGTGCTGCCATGATCAGTACCAATCTTCTGCCCAAATGTTTCTGCCATGTTATTTATGTCAGTGAGAGGCCCCACCTGATGGCCGCAGGGGGGGAATCTTTGAAAGGAGTGTCATTTCAGTGAAACATTTTTCTTTGAGATTTAGTTCCTGTTCAATAAACACCAAAGTGTATTCTTTAGCATTTCTTCACCCCAAAAATTGTGAAAAATATTTTCAGCGCTCTCTACCCAATCAATAAAGGGTGATAAAGTAGCCAAAGTAGCAGAGATAAAATCTGCATATGTGCCTTCAGTCAAATGCAAATTATTGTGTACAGTAAATTAGGGGTTTTTAGTAAATGACCCACTGTAAGAGCTACAATATGTCCATCACAGTCGTATAGTTCATATTTTTTCCCCCATACTGTGTGTGTGTGTGTGTGTGTGTGTGTGTGTGTGTGTGTATACTGTATGTTTTTTTGTTTTTTTTAATCCCGCAACCTTAGATCTGGGGTCCTACTCGTCGCAAGGAGGGGTTGGGTTAGTGATGGTGGCCGACAAGGTTTATGTACAGCTGCAGCGGTCGTTATTCAAACACTTCACGTGTTGTGTACATCGGAATACCGATGTCATGACGCGGGATGTCTTCCAACCTTACCGCCTTAAGACGCGAGCGCGGCGAGTGCAGAAAATGGCATTTTAGAGTTCTGTTTTTTAAACACCTTAAATTGATAACACTAGCACAGTACTGTACACATTGCAATTCATTCGTTTCATTGCACCCAAAGAAACAGAATCCATGAAATTCAACAAAGCAATAGCGATAAGCACGGGTGCCTGGGGCGATTGGCCACGTTCATGCTGCGTGGAGTACAGCAGAGCACACGAAATCGGCACCGTGATTTGTTTGAATATCTCTATATATATATATAGATATAGATATAGATAGATAGATCGATCTATATAGATATACAGCTGAATCCCGTTCTAGCGTGATCCACTATAATACGGATCCGCTTATAATGCAGTCTGAGCGTGGCTGCCGATCTAAAAACACCTCCTAAACAACACCTAAATTATAAAATAATAATTTATAAATTATACATTATAATTAAAATAAATAAACTTAACTGTGCAGTAGAAGTTAAGTTTGTTTATAGAGTCAATGACATCACACCAATCCTATGGTGTAGCAGCTACAGAATTGCTACTAGTGTATAAAGGGTTCGATTCCTACATGGTATGGTAAAATTATTAGTGTAGGGGGGAGGTGTGTGTATGTATGTGTGTCCGTTAGCAATAAAGCATTGAATGTTTTAATAAAAAATAAAAAAATAAAAACCTTGGAGATGTGTGCCGCGCACATGGACGCAGCCTGAAGAAGCATGGAGAGGAGAGAGCTGCAGAGATAAGAGAGCTGCAAATGCCGGGTAAGTCCTCGTGTGGCAGCCATTTCGCGATCCCAGTTATAACGCGGTCTCATTATGTGGACCCCGAGCACCGCGATATAACGGGGTTCAGCTGTATATAGATCGATATACATACACATACATACATTCACCTTGTCACCCATCATCACTAACCCAACCACTCCTTGCGACGAGTAGGACCCCAGATCTAAGGCTACGTCTATACTCAGGCAGACAGAGCGCACACACGCTGCAATACTCTTGCTAAAGCCTGAGCGTTTTTATGGCTTTGCAGGGTATGTAGCGGGCGCGATTTGGGGGCGTGGCAATGAAAATTTGGAGGCGTGTCAATGACGTTCCGGCGGGGACGTCACTTTCCTACCTCACATCCCGATGCCATCGCGCAAAAAATCACTTGTCTCTGTCTTCTTGAATTTCGCGCCGTTCTGAGCTCTGTCTGATGTGCGCGCTGGCGCCATCTATAGGCAACCTCAAAGAGGACAATACATGTGATCACGCAGCGTGGGTGCGCCTCCCCTCCGTTCCGCTCCGTCTTAGTATGTATAGATGCAGCCTTAGGTTGCGGGATAAGAAAAATCTCACCACGTTAACGATATTAAGAAATGTATCCCAATATGATTAATATGGAAATCGCAAAAAAACACTAAAAGCATTTAAATGGTTTCGTTTGTTTACTGTAACCTGTAAAAAAAAAAAAAAAAAAAAATTCAACAGGATACATAAAGTTACAGTAGTTAGAGCATGAGATAGAGCGATGACTGAGTGACATAATTCAACTAACTCTCTAACCTCCTTAGTCTACCAGCTGTCATTGAGCAGTGGCCCTCACTTCTCCTAACGGCTCACTCCCACACCCATCCAAGTGGTCAGAAGGAAGTGAGTAAGAGTGCGGGCCGCAGCTCAGTGACGGGACAGGGCAGCATCTGTAGGGTGCCTCAGAACTGAGTGAGCAAGAAGTCGGCACAATGGCCATTTTGAGCGAGTATTCTACCAGTGAGCTCCAAATTCTATAATAATATATACTACAAATTGTGTCAACTGGAGTGCTACTACCAGAAATGCACATCCAATATGACTAAGATTATTTAATACAGTAGTTCAATATGTTGGCCAAAATAAATTAAACCTACTGCAGGCAGACCCTTTAAGCTGATCCCTACCCTGCCATTTTTATATTGTGTCCTTTGAAAAATGGGCATTCTTGCCGAGTTCCATAAAAAATATTTATAGGGCTGAAGACCGTATTAGCCTCCTTTATAGCTACAGAGAATCGTATAGAGCTCTAACAAAGATGGGCAAAACCAATTTTCGCCATTAATTTAGACATAATGTGCCAGCTTTTATGGCCTTCTCGGTGTCAAGTGATAGACGCAGGTGTTAGAGTACTATCAATGTGGGGAATCAAGTTTACAGATTGCCTAATGTTATCTGCTGCCTGGAGTTCTGGGGTGAACCCTACTGGATTAGGGTGTATTAATGAGGGTAAGTAATTGTTTCGCTGGTTAGTCAAAACCTTTCCAACCAATTTCACGTCCGTATTAAGAAGAGATATGTGGAGATAGCTCCCGCATAGATTTGGATTCTTGCCCTCTTTAAGAATGACATACAGAACACCTACAAGCTCATATTGAACCCCCAAAATAACCACAACATATATATAAGCATATAAGTTTCACAGAGGAGTGCTACTGAGCATGGCAATATATATGTAAAACCAGAGACATAACATGAAACACAGACAAAGCTCAGTGCACATCCAGAAAAAGTTATACACGGTACAGTGCCTAAATATACATGTATAAATAACAAATAAAATGGTCTTTTAGTTTAACATTTTGGCTAAATTGTTGTAAGCCCTTGAGCCAACTGCACGGCAGACCACGTTCAAGTGTCCCTAACACTAATATAGATTCTTAATAACCTGTGCATTGCCAGGAAGAATGGTTTATTATAATATCTGTCAAAATTAGCTGCAAAAGTTCTAAGTCTGATTGAAGCTTTTATTAACCTGTACCTGTACATTACCAGGAAAAGCACTCTGCAATAGATTTGTCACAATCACACTGTAAGCAAGCAAGTTCCCCTGAGAGTGGGAGATGCCATGGAGTGAGCTTTTAACCATTTAAATGTGGGAGGGAGTGAGCTTCAATTAGGTAGGAGGTTGCCGCCCTCCAATCAGCTAAGACTAGCTGAACAAGAATTATATAACATACAGAACACCTACAAGCTCATATTGAACCCCCAAAATAACCACAACATATATATATATAAGCATATAAGTTTCACAGAGGAGTGCTACTGAGCATGGCAATATATATTTAAAACCAGAGACATAACATGAAACACAGACAAAGCTCAGTGCACATCCAGAAAAACTTATACACGGTACAGTGCCTAAATATACATGTATAAATAACTAATAAATAAAATGGTCTTTTAGTTTAACATGTTGGCCAAATTGTTGTAAGCCCTTGACAATTTGGCCAAAATGTTAAACTAAAAGACCATTTTATTTATTTGTTATTTATACATGTATATTTAGGCACTGTACCGTGTATAAGTTTTTCTGGATGTGCACTGAGCTTTGTCTGTGTTTCATGTTATGTCTCTGGTTTTAAATACCTCTTTAAGAATGGCCAGAATAGTTGCCTGATGAATGTTGGGGTAAAAGAAGGCGCCTCTTAGAGAGTTTTTGCAGATGTGGAGCGAGGAAGGCCTTGAGCTTCTTGTAATATTGATTCTTAAAGCTTGATTCGGCCCAGGGGATTTGGATGACTTCAAGGATTTAATGGCATCTACCATCTCTTCGATTGGGATTTGTTTTCGTAGGGTTTCTTAATTCCTATCAGACAATCCATTTTAGTCAGAAGTCTACGATTAGAAGGGCGGCATTTACTTTGGTTATATAGTTTGGAATAGTAACCCGCAAAGGTCTTTGTTATTTCCTTTGGGTCATGCGAAAGGGCACCTGAGTTACCTGCATGTTTGGTTGAAGGAATGTTATTTCTAAACTGAACCTTCCTCTTTTAATTGACTAACTGATTAGTCCATTTCAGGGGTTTCTCCGTACAAAACTATTATGTATTATCTGATTTTAGTATCCGTAAGTGAGGGGTTTAATCTGGAGTCAATGAAGAAACGCCAGGATTAGTGAGGGTAGTAGCGGAGTATTAAGTATTTATGGGGTCTTTTGCTTTGACCCCTGCTCCTTACCACGTCTTGGCCCCCTTCCTGAGGATGATATCACATTGCACACAGTGAGCTTCCTTATACGCTAATCAATAAGTGGATTTGATCCATGGCAGGACTGATACAAATAGATTTCATTGTTGCAGTGCCTTTGCTTGTCATTTTGGAGCACCGTTTTTTGGAGTTTATTCTCCATTTTATTAATGAAGAAATAATAAATCCTCGAATATATTGAAAAAAAAAAAGTATAATCTCTGGATGATAGGAATAGGTGTCTCCAACTGTCAATGAGGGAGAGATTTTTCAGTCCTACAGTGTATCTTAAGTGCTGTATTGGGTGAAGGTGGGGGTCTGGGATGAAGAAGATCTGTCCAACAATGGGTTTATAGACAGGTTAAAGTCACCACCTAAGATCAAGAACCTAAAATATGTACCTCCCTCTTTATCGGATTTAATTTCCTCAGGGGAGGAATCGGAATCGAAACGCCACTTTGTATTATCCTTTCTACAGAAATGGGGATCCTGTAAAAATACTATGTCACCCCTACTGTTTTTACATTCAGTTAAGGCGAGTCTTCTTTTAGGATAGTTTAGTCCCTTTACAATGAGGCAGATTAGTTCACGGCAGGCGTGTCCGAAAATATTAAATACTTAGGAGCCAGACATATTTTTCTTAGGAACAAGCGCTTTGTTAGGGGAGGGGGCATTCCAGCTACCATACCTCTTCCCTCCCCCCCCCCCCCCACTCCCCTCCCTCATCGGCTCAGTGTCACTATGTGTGAATGTCAGTGTGTATCTGTTTCACACTGGCACTCTGACACACACACAAACACTGGCATTCTGACACACAGACAGACACACTCACCACTCCCTCTCTGCTCCGATGAGCCCTGCCCCCAGCCATCCGATCCCCCAGTGAGCTTCACAGACAGACACACTCTCACACTAACACTCTATCAAATCATCTCCCCCTCTGGTCTGACTAGCCAGCCCCCAGCCCTTGCTCGCCTCTTCTTGCTGCTCTCTGATTCCGCCGGCTCTCTTCACTGAGCTGCATAGCGATGAAATATCAGCACAGGTGCAAGGGGGACAATTTAGGCGGCCGGGCGACCAGGCACCTGGAATTTTCCATCTCTGACTTAACGTCCATGATTAATTGTAAGAATTGACCTCAAATATAGCTGAAGTGTTTCTTTGCCTAAGCACAAGTACAGTAGGTTACTAGTGCAGGGGAAAATAAATGAAAAAACGCTTCAGTATTTTGAAGGTAAGGGGCACTGGCCCCAAAAAGAGAAAAAGATGTCAATTGCAACTTGCATTGGTCCAATAAGATTGCGTAGATACAAGTAACCTTTAAACGGAAAGCATGGAAAACAGAGTCAACAGGCCTCTCCAGGTCAGACAGGTTATAGGAAAAATACACAGATAAACACACATGAATGACCAACTGGTAAGAGAACGTACTGTAGAGTCTTAAAGGATATCAACAGAGAAAATCTTCAGAGGACTTTCTATAGGTTAGTCTGCTACCCTCACTTTGGTCAAGCCCAAAGCTCTTCCCAGGACATGTGACCTTGGACCAGGATGAGCTGAAGTTGTTGCCGTGGTGGTAGGTGGTGAGCCCCGAAAACACAACGCCCTCAGGAAAGCTTCGCCCTCTTCCAGGATTTTCAAAGAAGCTTGGATTCCACCGTGGCTCACCGTGAAGCGGAATGGAAAGCCCCATCTATTTCCAATTTTGTTCTCCCACAGTATCGACAGTATCCAGCGACAGTCCCTGCATCTCGCCAAGGCGAAAAATGTAGAGATCAGAACCGTCTATGTTCCTGCAGGCTCTTCACAAGTTCTCCTTCATTTTTAAGTAATTCATGCAGAGTATTAAGTCTCGCGGTGACTCTGTAGAGTTTCTCTGAGGTCCAAGGGAAAGATGTATCTCAGGATTTGCTTACAGAAGAATATGATCAAAGAGTTTGTACGGGTTAAGTTGCTCAGCAGAAATCAATTCAGGGAACCCCCCAAATTCTTAGGTTGTTACTCCGGTTTTATAGGTCCCCCTAAGCCTCATGCAAAGCGCAAGTTGCTTCCTGAAATCATCCAGCTTCGCCTGGGTCTCCTTTTGAGTGAGAATTATGTAATATACTTTATTCTCCAAGGTATCTGTTCTCTCGTCACATTTAGACAGCGCCTTACAAAATTCTTCTTGGAATGTCTGTTTTATAGTATCAGGAAGGTTTAATATTTCTTGTTTAGTAGATGGTTATTCAGATTCTTGGGGTGGAGTGGCCTCTTCTTCAGAGACTGAGCTCTCACGTGCTTTGTCTTGCGTATGCGTAGGAGAGACTCCATCCCGCTCCAAGGAGGACTGACTTTTGTTCTTAAAGACGAGGGACACTTCTGGGTGAGCACTCTTTCTATTTTTGAGTGGCATGGTGATAGAGGAGTTCACTCTAGGGAAAATGTGTACATGTATTGTTGGTGTAACCAGTTGGTCTTTGTGAGTATTAGCCCGCCGACCTGTTAGAACCCTGCTTTTACCACATCGCCATTTGATACTGTGTCTCTTAGAATCAATAGGCACGGCTTTTGGGAGAGTCCCTGGAGGACACCTGTTCTATAAGCAATGGGCCGGTGAAAGTATTTTGTGGGACGAGGGTAGGATTCAAATTACTTTAAGGAATTCAGTTGCTGAAGAGAAAACTTAAGGAGAGAGTAGTATTGTAGAGAAGATCAGCATGTGGGGTTAGGCTCTGTCTGGCACTGTTTTGATGCCTACTGTATCTCTATCCTCTTGCACCCTCTTGTTTAAAAACTCTTCACCCCTTCTTTTACACCTTTTGACATTTGAAAGTCTCCCAGTCCCAGCCTGCATCTTTGGCTGAGTGTTCTTTGGGACAGGGTTTCCTGCCACTCATGTACATGTATCTTTAATTCTATTTGTGTATAAAAGCTCCCTACATTTTATCATCTGTTCTGGAAAGAATGCAAACATATATTTTTGAACAGCACAAACTTTTTCCTCTTGCTGTAAGTTATAATCACCCAAAAACAGGAGGGCGCAGAATATCACATTGGTGCTGCTCCTAAATTATTAGCCAGTGGGCTTACTAATGAATCTCAAACTACTGTAATCTTTCTGAAAACCCCAAAATCGCACTTCACATTACAAAACTAAGATAGTTGTTGCAAACCGGACATAATAGTATGGTGTTATCAGCCACTACCAGCTTCACAATGCAGAATCAATAATTAATCTGAAATTGATAAATCCATAAGCACAAATCAGCTGTGTTAAAGGGGGTTTTCTGATTCTGTACGTCCTTATCCTTTCTTTGCTGTAATACAGCAGGTGAAAGCTCTAGGAAAATATCCATGCTAAATTGCCTAGGAATCTAAAAATTGACACACTCAGGGATCAAATTTGTCAAAGTTTCCGGCTGCAAAACTGGAACAAAAATGGGGCAAATAGCGCCAGATTTATCTAAGAAACATGATCCGATAGAAAGCACTGGTTTGGCTCCAGTTTTGCAGCCAGGATACTTTTAGACTTTGCGCATTCCTCAGTGTGCTCATTTGCGTGTCGTTACTACCCAGCATTCTTGGCCTCAGTTTAACCACTCGATGACGCAACAACGTGGTGTGGAGTAAACTAGGTTTATGGGACCTGAAAGAGTCATGCAGGTATACTCAGATTCTTTGTCTGTGTGGTACTATTTACAAAGCCATTTATGATCAAATATAGAAAATGGGAGGGTGGGGGGGAGTTCAGCTGGCCAAGATTCTAGCCAGTTTGGGCAGTGTGTAACAAGAAATGAAGGTGTGGTGTAACGCTACATTCTTTGTATGTGTGCTATTAATACTAAGTCCCAGATGGCAAATAATTATTGGATTTATTTTTAACACTCGGCTGGTTTAAGCCTTTTTTCTACTGCATTAATCCAACATATGTCAGCCTTTTCGAAAAAGAATAGGAGAAAAAGACAATTTTTTTTTTTAACAATTTCAAGGATTGAATTAGTAATGTATAAAAGAAATGCTAAAACTATGAATGCCTCAGTGATAAATTCTATTTAAGTACAAGATGTGCATGTAATTCAACCTCCCATGAATGTAAAGTGCTTAGAATGTTTCTACATTTGCTGTAGCATTCCTTTGACATTAAGGAGTTCCCATTATTATTTTGGGAAGTCTTGATAGATTTAGTTTTTTTGTCTGCCTTTGGACTCAATGGAAAACCTGTCTCTCTCTTCATATGCTTTAAAATTGTAATTCTCATTCATTTCTATTCTCACATTTTTGATTGCCTACAACACTCCATATTTACAGTATCTAACATTGGTACATTTTATACCTTGGGATACTCTCTTTTGGTATGAAAATATAAAATGTCAAAAACGTGAATCGTTTGGTATTAATCAAACAATCTAAATATCTATATCCATATATTTCAATATTCAACCAGCATCCATTTTTTAAGACCACTTCATACAGAAATGTGTAATTAATTAATAGTTCCCCCATTACAATGCCAGCTGTTCCTCCTGGAATAGTTCCATGCAGTAGCAGATTTACCAATGAGGACATAAACTGTAGACACCACTCTGAAATAAATTTTATTTCCGAAGATGTTTGAGGATCTGTTTGATGAAGATACTTCTTGATTTGTGCTTTCGGTCAGTAAATTCATTGAAGTTAAACCAATTCCAAATGTTTATCACTTTAATGTGCAAGCATCTCGACTAGCAATTAATACCTTTTATAGGGTATTTGTAGTAAGTACCAAAACCTATACAGTTATATATGTATACTGTCAGAAAATGGCTGACAATATTGATGCGCTATTGGCTATGTTTTAGTTACTGTATAAGCCCTCTAAATCAAATAGAGAACAGGACAGAGTTCTGTCATTTGCGAGACAAAAAGTTGAATGCACAGGGATTGAGGACAAAGGGGATATCTACAAGGAAAGTAGTGAGCAAAGGTAGGTTTAGGGCATAGTAAATGAGGAATTCTCAAAAAATGTAAGAGGAACCTTGGTGGTGAACAGATAAGATCAAAGGAATAATGTATGATATTTATTATCCTGTCTTTCACCTGCTTCTAAGAATCATAATACTGGAGTAGTCATTTAAGATGCACATTCTGACATGCTAGGCAGCAGGACCATACTGTACAGTACATAGGTTGCGCTGCCACTAACAACGCCCCACTGCCAGTATGCTCTTGTGTACTTAATTGTAGTTTTGCATTTTATATCAATTATGGCAATAATTTTAATTGTATTCCTTGGTTATTGAAAGTATTGAATAGTGAAATGACTGTACATGCACACCGGTAGCATGGAGTCTACTTATTGTTATTACTTTAACTGGTCTTTTTATAATTGTTCCATTGTATTGTCTATTTTGTGATGTAATGACTAAGGCAGGGCTAGTGAATTGGCATACTGTGGTTCAAATCTGGACCATTGGTCCATTGGGAATGGACTGCAGGCCCACATGTTCCTCTCCTCTAATCCAGATCTCCCACGTATCTCTCACCCTGTCCTCCACTGTCCTGAACACGCACCTGTGATCTGTCGATCACCTCCGCTGCCTGCTTTTGTGTGCCTCAGAACACACAGGGAAGAGCCATGTGACTGACTCCAGCACGCGGCTTTCCTCCAAGGTCTGCACCGCTGCCCTATGCTCCCTAACAAGTGTTGTAGAGCAGTCTCTCATGCTACACTCCACACCCATGTTAGAGCGTCACCTTATATCACTCTCCCTCCTCCCCATATGTCACAGTATCCCATCATGCCACTCTCACAACCCATTTGTGATCAGAGGAGCAGGGAGGGTCCGCTCTTCACAAAAGCCAAAGCTCTTAGACCCCTTCTAATATTCCTTCCTTCTCTAATGTCTCAAGAATATGGATTCATTTTCTCTGCATCTTCAGTCAGGTTCAATTCTGTTTGTTAGGGCTGGACAGGTCCTTGGAGCATAGTAAAGTATTTGTGAGCAATGGTCCTTTATCCCCCTTGATAACCAATTACCACTGATTTTTCCCTCCACATGTTGAGACATATAATGCAATCAAAGAGTTGAAATAAGTATGTTTGGTGCTTTCCTTGCAGACGCACATAATTAATATTTAACAAAACAAACATATAATATATATATATGTGTGTGTGTTTATATATATATATATATATATATCATCTTCAGCCCTCCTTGATCCACTCCCCAATGATTTTTCAGGGATCAGCCTTCATCTCTTCATACGTCTTTGAGTTGTCTAAAGTTTACTTTCTCAATTACAGTATGTTTGCAATTAGAGTCCAAGTTTTACATTGATAAATGAGCCCAGGCACAATATATTGGCTTAACACTTTCCTCTTAGGCAATGTGGAAGTGGAAGACTCCCTTGGAAGATGGTCTTGTTACTTCCAGATGTGCTCCATCCCATCTTCATTCTTCTACTGATTTAATTCATTTTCTATTCATTGATACTTCCTGGCCAAGAGACAAGGGAGAGATGCACCCGCTCAACCTAGTGTGACCACAAGGGTCACAATTGCAGACTGGTACAATAGGGCAGGGAGAATTAACAGAACACGAAGAACACTGTATGACGCAAAGACACTGTGCACACAGATAAGGCCCTAGAAATGCACTCAAAATCTGACAAGGAGATAACCCTAATCAACATGCAGTACCGCAAAAAGAAAACTGGACCAAACATGAATGTAGTATATAATAAATATGCTTTATTAAGGATAATTAAAATTATTGGTACCAGAAAATATGGTGAATAAAGTGAACTGAATGCAATCAGTGCTCACTCCCCGTAAGGGGTCAATGGTTGGCAAAGTGCCAAAAAAATCCAAAATGCAACAATGAACATAAGCACTGTGAATTCCAGAAAGCACTTGACCTATGCCTATGGTATAAGGCTATAGGGGCTAATTCTGGTGTATGACGTCACTGGAACTCTATATAAATTATAAACACTCACATGAAGCACGAATGTGTATATAGGCACATGATCACTACCAGCCATGCATAAAATAATATACTGTAGAAGTAAATAACAATGGCAATTGTTGTTAAAATTGTAAAACAACAAGACATCAGCAATGATTTTAGAGAAGCAATGGTTGCTGCCCATCAATCTGGGAAGGGTTATAAGGCAATTTCCAAACAATTTAAAGTCCATCATTCTACAGTGAGAAAGATTATTCAAAAGTGGAAAACATTCAAGACAGTTGCCAGTCTTCCCAGGAGTGGACGTCCCAGCAAATTCACCCCAAGTTCAGACCGTGCAATGCTCCGAGAAATTGCCAAAAAGCCCAAGTGTTACATCTCAGACTCTACAGGCCTCACTTAGCATGTTAAAGTTCATGACAGTACAATTAGAAAAAGACTGAACAAGTATGGTTTGTTTGGAAGGGTTCCAGGAGAAAGCCCCTTCTCTCTAAAAAGAACATGGCAGCACGGCTTAGGTTTGCAAAGTTGCATCTGAACAAACCACAACACTTCTGGAACAATGTCCTTTGGACAGACGAGACCAAAGTCGAGATGTTTGGCCATAATGTACAGCGCCACATTTGGCGAAAACCAAACATAGCATATCAGCACAAACACCTCATACCAACTGTCAAGGACGGTGGTGGAGGGGCGATGATTTGGGCTTGTTTTTGCAGCCACAGAACCTGTGGACCTTCCAGTCATTGAGTCGACCATGAACTCTTCTGTATACCAAAGTATTCTAGAGTCAAATGTGAAGCCATCTGTCCGACAGCTAAAGCTTGGCCGAAATTGGGCCATGCAACAGGACAATGATCCCAAGCACACCAGCAAATCTACAACAGAAAGGCTGCAAAAGAAAAGAATCGAGGTGTTGCAATGGCCCAGTCAAAGTCTAGACCTCAACCCGATTGAAATGATGTGGCTGGACCTCAAGAGAGCTGTGCATAAACAAATGCCCACAAACCTCAATGAACTGAAACAACGTTGTAAAGAAGAGTGGGCCAAAATTCCTCCACAACGATGTGAACGACTGATAAAGTCATACAGAAAACGATTACTTCACGTTATTGCTGCTGAAGGTGGTTCTATAAGCTAGCTATTGAATCATAAGGTATACTTAGTTTTTCACACATGGCTTCTCCATTTTGGCTTTATTTTTGTTAAATAAATCATGACATGGTGTAATATGTCATGTTGTTGTTCATCTGAGGTTGTATTTACCTAATTTTAAGACCTGCTAAGGAACAGATGATTGTTATTATGTTCTGATATGTATAGCCATACGAGGGTGTACTTTCTTTTTCACACAACGGTATACTATGGGTGATGATGAAGCTTTCATTGACTGCCTCAGTAATGCTGTATTGTTTCGACAGACGACATTTCAGATTTGGGGAATTGAATGTCAGACATCTTTGGAACGGAGTGTTCCAGGTGCTGAAAATACTATGATTCATCTCCTATGAATCCCACCAGTTCAAATAATGTTAAGTGAAATGTAAAAAATTGTGCAGTATAAAGTGCCTGGATTTCTGTCAGATTTATTCAATATCTGTAGATTTGTAAGCTGGAGAACTGTTCATTTTCTGGCATATATATTTGGTACACTTCTTCTCTTTTTACGTTTGTTAGTATACTTACATCCACATCTTTATAAGCACGAATTCTTAGAAATACTTGCATTACCACATAATGTAAACAGATAATCCACGTTGTGCACTCACAGAAATGCTTAAATTGTGATTATAAATGAGTACTTGTAGCAATTAATACCAACAGTAGTATGACAAATGAATGTTAATGTTACAAACAGCTATTGAACTATTGGGAGGAAAAAAACAATAGCTATGAGGGGGGCAGCAGTAGAACAAAATATAACTTTGAAGCAATATAATGGTGTATGTAAACCAGGCACTTGGGGTGATCATTAACCCCAGAATTGAAGACTTGAAAGGAACCTAAAAGAAAAGCATACAATGGTGAAATGTATGAGTTATGTATGTTATGTATGAGCGAGTGTGGTGATGTCAGAAGGGGGAGTGTTTAGCACAGACACCAGCTACAAGGGATTTCTTCTTTTATTCTACTTGTTTTACTAGACACAGCTAGCTTCATCGGTATTCTGTTCAACAACCATATAAGGGAATTGATATTTTTTTCTAGTTTAAATAGTTATTCCATTTTTATTTGTGGTGAGAGGAAAAAACATTAATTTAACGAAAACATATTTGTTTGCTCAGCTAGGGGTGTATATTTCTTACAGTTGTTATCACTGCACTTTTAAGTACAAACTACTGCACAAAAAAGAAAACTTATTTCCAGTGGGTCATAATGGTACAGTATGTGATTTCTTTCAATTTCTCTAATAAGCCCTAATTTTAGAATCAATGGTTCGGGTCACTGTAACCAGGGGAGTGATCACAAAATATGAGAGGAGATGTAGTGACACTTTCTATGCTATGAAGATGCCTTGGTTGAGGCTTTGTGACTAAGACCCAGACTGTTAAATCAGTGCAAATAATGTGATGTTACCCTGAGCTTCATAGCCTACTCGCAAAACGAATGATATGCAAAAATGACATCCGTATTAGAGCCCATTAGCTTAGGGTTAACATCACTTTATTTCAGGATAACGCTACATTTTCTTCATTAACATGACGTTATTTAAGTCTTGGCGTTACTCTCAGCCACACCCTGGAAAAGGACTTATGGAGTAGAGGTGAAGAGAGTGAAATAATGCAGGGAAATAACACTCCATTACCTGAACATGTCATTACTCACATCCAAATACTCAATAGGGCTTCGCCTACTGATCTTGTCCTATTTCAGTGTCGGACAGGTTTACGTATGACCTTGATAACGTTTGTTATTTTTTGGTGTTAACATTAACGGACCTTCATGAGTAGGGGAATCTTATGCTAGTGGCTTATTTGCATATAATGTGTATCTTCTTTTCCCGAACGTCTGTTGTTTATAACGCTAGGTTTTTAACATGATGGTAATGTCACTTTACATGACTCTTTCTAGTGAGTGCAGCTTTACTAATAATGCTACGTTACGTTAAATGGCCTTGCTGAGTTTAGTGAGTCTCTGTCCAGCTTGTTAAACCAGCACGGGCCTCATTCACTAAAGTGCGATATTGTTGAGAATGAGGTGTGTTGTGAGGTAGTACTAAACTTTACTGTGGGCTATTAATTGTGGTTTTAAATGTTATCAACTGTTGCTATTAATTGATTTTTAAAAAATGCAATAAAGTATTTACAGGGCAGACACGTATAAAAGGGGTTTAAGATGATGAATAAACCCTAATGCTAATGCAAAACAAAAGAATGTGCGTTCATTTAAGGTTATACTCTCTGTAGTTGTGTAAAGTTCTCCAACCAGCATCGAAGTCTTCTTTTTTTTTTTCACATTTCAAAGAAGGTTGTGTTCTGTAGAATTTAAAACTGATGTACGACTCCCACTAACATTGTGCTTGGAAATGTGCCAATCCCACCTTGGAATTTCAGATGATAAAGAGAGCAGCAAACAAGTTGGTGCATATTTATTATAAATGCAGGGATAGGCTTTGTCATCTAAGATAAGCCAAGATAGGTATTGTTTATATGTGTCTCCTTCGCATCAATATGTTGGAGAGCTCTGCACCCAGGAGCTTCCTTGTGTTTCTAACATCAACTCCGATTTAGAAGTGTTATTACAAGAATGTGCTGCTATCAGCCAAGATTTTAGTGCAACACAAAAGACGGGAATTTTTGAGTCATGTGTAGAGCTGGATCTACAAATATAAGTTTAATACCTTAGACACGCTTTCACAGCCTTAAATTCTTTAAATCCTTTCTTAATATATGGGTAGCCGTTAGAAAGGTTGGCTAAAATTAATCCGTACAAGCCAAGGCAGGCATAGTCTCTGTCATTCCACTTTTAGTGTGCATTGAGCGTTTCTGGCACCCAAAGGGTTATAAAACCTTGAGAAAGGGACAAAAAATAATACATTAGACTGTAAATGAGCAGATATTTTCTTTTTAAGTGCACACAATCATATTTGTACCCTAAAGTACTTCTAAATATCCCATGCACAAAACTACAACTTGATGTAAAATACAATATGTGCAACCAACCCTTGTGATAAGTTTAAGTATTACTGACGCAAACAAAATGTGACTGGCAATAAGCATGACATGTTACCTTTTAAACTATAAAATACTTTAAATGTCACACGTGCAGCAAGCATGAAGCACACACAGGACTAATGGGTCTGGTTACTGATGATGCTGAAAGCTAAATAACCATTAGTATTAAGTCTCCTGAAAAGATTCTCGTCTTTCATCTTACCTCTTCAGCAGGATAAAAGACACAGAGGCTATTTAGATGTCATAAGAATAGTTCCGTAGAAATCCCAATGACTCCCCCCCACCCCCTAAAAAAAAAATCTCTCTTCATGTTACTTAGTGTTTTTGTTGTCTTTAAAGAATGTCACGGTGCTAGTGGCGAAAGAATCAAATCGAGATCCGTATTGTGTGGTTTGGAGCTTTGGAGAGATGAAGTCGTTAAGATGAAGTGTGTTCTTTGTTTTCTCTCAAGCTATTTATTTGTCCACCATGGACAAGTCAGCAACTGTGGAACATAAACAGTCTTCTAGAAATGTTACAGTTGCCATTTTGCCTATTCTCCACGTGTGTTGGTTTCTGTATAATGTTGGATGGTGAACGCTAATGTTTATAACATTCTGCATTTCAGGGCTTTAGGGATTAAAGGGCTCTATTCTTTCAGTATTACCGAATACTTGCAAATAAATAGTTGATGTGTGATGGTAGCAGGGGGTCAAGTGTCCCAATACTTTTTTTTTCTCTTTGCACACCTTGAACTCCGTTTCCTTTGAAATATATATATTTTCGTTTAAGAACAACTTTCCCTTTATTATTACTATTACCATTTATTTGTGTAGCCAGGTCATCTTTTTCCCCCTGCGACCCCCCCGGGCGCCTCCGTGGTCACGGACGCTGTCGGGTACTGCCAGCGGCAAGCGGCAGACCCGACGGCCATTCAGGAGGGTGGGGGCCGAGGAGGGAGCCCGCCGGAGTGCAGGAGATCTCCGGCGGCTCTTGCACAGGGCGCCGCCATGTTGCGCCGGTTCGCGCATGCGCAGAGAGTCCCCGGCGGCCCGAGATAGTCGCGCATGCGCAGAAGATCGCGCGAGTGTAGGAGCCAGCCAGGAGAGTAGCGCGAGAGGTAGGGAGAGATTGCGGCGGCCATTAGGGGTTAGTGTAAGCACAGGGAAGGCGCGCACGCGGCCCCAATGTTACAGTAAGGGCCTTGGGACTACAATTCCCAGGAGGCATAGGGAGACAGGCACCAGGTGCCTCATAGGAGCCAATAGGGCTGCAGGACTGCCAGGAGAGCAAGTGGATACATTTGGCGGGCTTGCAGCTACGTTGTCAGTGAGAGGAAGGAGCAGTCAAGGGAAGGAGGTAGGGTACAGGAGCGAGGGACTCCCTGTACTAGGCCAGCACCCCCTTGGCCCAAGATGGCCCTGAGTCCCCCAGTAGTGTGAGTGTTGCCAGGGATAGCCCTCAGGATAGGGAACCTGTCACTTACTTCAGTTGGCACTGGGGAACAGCAGGGAAGATAAGGACAACTGGGGGGGTTTCATAGCGGTAACCAATCCGGGGAGCCATAGCCCAGGGTCCTGTTGTGAATTAGTGGCACGAGGCAGCTGGGGGGTTCATAGCGGTAACCAGTCCGGGGAGCCATAGCCCAGGGTCCGTGTTGCGAGTGGCGAGGCCACTGGGGGGGTTTCATAGCGGTAACCAATCCGGGGAGCCATAGCCCAGGGCGGCGTTGCGCGTAGTACGAGGCAACTGGGGGGGGTTCATAGCGGTAACCAGTCCGGGGATCCATGGCCCAGGGCCCGTATTATGAGTAGGGTGGGTACAAGACCTACCTATATAGGATAGGCAACCCCGAAGGCCCTAGGAGAGTGACCCTTAAGCCACTTAAGGATGCTGTGCTATAGGGACGGCCTGTAGTGCAGGGTGTGTCACGTTGCTGTATCGTTAGAAAGGGACTCAGCGGATGCTGCGGTTCCAGTGACGGAGTTCGGACCCACGTTGAGGGTCACAGAGAATATCGCCAGGATAGGATCAGACGGTTTCATCACGCGTCTGACCCTTTGTGAAGCGTTGCTGACCCGAGCACCGGAGTGCTCGGCAGGTATCTACAGTTCTAAGTGCACCACCGGGCCCTTAGCTTAATAGTGACTGCGCAGTCACCCATTGATTCTCTGCAAGAGTGCGGGACATTGGGTGGGGTTCTTTGGACACTGGGTGGGATCACCTAGTGTTGGGGAATCGTCCTGCGAGACGTCATGGTTAGTGTCTCCTCCTGAGAGGGACACAGGTTATATTATGAATGTGATGTGTCGTATTACATGTTAGTAAAGTCCTTAGTTATTATACCCCATTGTGTATGTGATCATTGTGTTTGTCCTGCGAGGATTCACTTCCCCCTCTGGTGGGAGCCATCGCAGGTGGAGGCGCTGCACCTATTGAGTAAGTGGTTACCCCTAGTATAATTGCCCCAGGTTCCCCGTGGCGGAAGCTCAGCCCTCCTGCGAGCCAACAGGTAATGCACCACACCGGTAACACTGCATGTTCTACTCACCCACACTATATATGCGATTGGGTGGGGTGGAATACCCGTTACATTTGGAGGCGCTGCTGAGATAGACCTGGGGTGCCCTGTTTGCAATTTTTCAAATTGTCCCATTCATATTTTTCATCATGGCGGTGCCGTCACCGCAAGACGTCGATGACTGGGCCTTAGCGCGGCAATTATCCCCAAGGCGCGTGTTTGTAGTGGCCGGAGTATCCCATGATACGCAATTGTCCACTATGCGCGCCCAAGTAAGAACTTGCCCGGAATTGGCCACTGCCCGGGTGACAGACTTAAGGCTGGATACTGACGGCCGGGGGATTACCTATCTCCTGTTCACCACGCATGACATATGCCTAGAGACTGTTCCCCATGTATTAACACTCCCCGAGTCTTCCGCAGGGGACTGTCTCATGATCTATGCAAAAAGCTGCAGTGTAGTTGACAGGACTGTAGTTAAAATGGAGGCTCCTGCAGCAGGGAATGCTAACAGTGAGTCCCACCTAAAATGGCGGCTCCCGCCAACTCAAGATGACACACGTGCTTCTGACTGCCAGGCTGCTCAGAAAAAGGTTACAGAAAACCATCCGGGACTGGCGGGAAAACCAGAGCCCCGCCCCCGTAATGTGAGTGACTCAGTGCAGAGCCAGAGCCATCCAGTGATAGAGCACACCCCTCCTTTAAACTCCACCAGGGGGAGTGAGCACAGTGAACAGCCATTAGACCCTTCTATTCACCAGGAGGAAGAGGAGGAGGAAGGCATTGTCGTAGACATGGAATATTTTCTTTCTGAGCAGGAAACCGAGATAGACTGTCAGGACATACACCCCAATATGTATGTGGCCTGGCGTGCGCCAGGAGTAGATTCTCTTCTCTTCATATGCTCCTGCCTGCAAGAAGCCCACGCGCAGGGAGCCAAAGTGTCTCGGTTATCCCTCGACTACAGGACCATCGAGGTGGAAGGAGAAATGGGCATACAGTGTTTTAGCCCCACTTGTGACTGTTCTAGAGAGACATTGACATGGTGGTCCTACTGTGAGTGTTGCGGTGTGCGGTTACTGAAGTCTATTGTACCCCAGCATGCAGAAGTTTCCAGTGAGGAGGTTGAAGTCCCCTTGGTGGCGATGCGCCTACCGGCGAACCACCCCAACGATGATGCAGAGGAGACAGAGGAATCACAGCATACAGAGCCTGCTGTGGGCCCGTGTGCCCTACCACGGCCAGTCCGGCCTACAGAGGTACCATCGGTCCCAGGCTTGGGATCAGTACCTGTTGACGACGACCAGGGTGAGTTGACTGCCCCAGGGGTGTTGGGTGTGAGCCTCCAGGTGACCGCGGAGCACGATAGCTTCTTAAGTCTGGACACCTGGGCGAATGGCTCCACTCGACATCGCGTCCTGGCGGAGGTGTCCCCCCTAGAAGATAGCTGTCCTGCAGTGCGAGTGGACCAGTACCCACTGCCTATCGTTCCAGAAGAAGAGAAATCCATCGCAAGCCAGCAGAGTGGTAAGGAACCCCCTTGCTCCCCACAGGCTCCGATGGAGGTGGCTGTGCAACAGGCCAGAGTTACGGTTCCTGATCTGAGTGAGAGCCCGTGCGCTCCAACCCAAATGGTCCCAGGACTGGGATCCAACGCTCCCGAGTTTAAGGACAGCAAGTGGACTGCCCCAGAAGTACAGGAGGCAGGTCCCGAGACAGCCGAGGTGGGAACTGACAGCGTCCCCGAGGACCTGTTGGCCACCGAGAATCACCGCAGGGGTAAGGTGTCTACTCTTTACCCCCTGCCAGGTGAAGCAGAGACTTTGAGTAAAGAGACAGTGTCCAGTTCTCGCTTCTCAGTGGAAGCTGAGCACGTATGTAGGGACAAGGACTATGTGGCAAAGGAGCTGGTAGAAGTTGCCTCCTTTGCGCCCAAGAAGAAGCGGCCCATTCGTCACGTAGTGGACCGAGGGAAAGGTCCTGGCCGCCTGGCCTGCTGCTTCCAGGCCATGGATGATCAAGTAAAGGTTGGTGTGAAGGACACTGCGCTATTCCTTCCACCAGGGGGAGGAAGTAGCACTGAAGCAGTGACTGTTACGCCAGAGTGTGCTTTCCGAGAGATTCACCCCGGGGAGGCTCACGGACGCAAAAGTGAGGTACCCCCATCTGATCAGTTAGGGGCACCCCACAAATGGTCTCGGCAAGCAGCTGATACTCAGCTGGCCTCGGGTAATAGTGGGTGTGATATGCCATGTAATTTTGCATTGTGTGAAAATGTGCCATGTTTTGAGGATGTTGCAGTCGATCTGTTAAGTGTACGGGGTATGCCATGCCATTTTTCAGTGTGTAAAATTGTACCATGTTATGTCGTTCCCCAAGCGAGGGCGTTGGGTTTTTCACCAGGGGGAGAGTGTAGCCAGGTCATCTTTTTCCCCCTGCGACCCCCCCGGGCGCCTCCGTGGTCACGGACGCTGTCGGGTACTGCCAGCGGCAAGCGGCAGACCCGACGGCCATTCAGGAGGGTGGGGGCCGAGGAGGGAGCTCGCCGGAGTGCAGGAGATCTCCGGCAGCTCTTGCACAGGGCGCCGCCATGTTGCGCCGGTTCGCGCATGCGCAGAGAGTCCCCGGCGGCCCGAGATAGTCGCGCATGCGCAGAAGATCGCGCGAGTGTAGGAGCCAGCCAGGAGAGTAGCGCGTGAGGTAGGGAGAGATTGCGGCGGCCATTAGGGGTTAGTGTAAGCACAGGGAAGGCGCGCACGCGGCCCCAATGTTACAGTAAGGGCCTTGGGACTACAATTCCCAGGAGGCATAGGGAGACAGGCACCAGGTGCCTCATAGGAGCCAATAGGGCTGCAGGACTGCCAGGAGAGCAAGTGGATACATTTGGCGGGCTTGCAGCTACGTTGTCAGTGAGAGGAAGGAGCAGTCAAGGGAAGGAGGTAGGGTACAGGAGCGAGGGACTCCCTGTACTAGGCCAGCACCCCCTTGGCCCAAGATGGCCCTGAGTCCCCCAGTAGTGTGAGTGTTGCCAGGGATAGCCCTCAGGATAGGGAACCTGTCACTTACTTCAGTTGGCACTGGGGAACAGCAGGGAAGATAAGGACAACTGGGGGGGTTTCATAGCGGTAACCAATCCGGGGAGCCATAGCCCAGGGTCCTGTTGTGAATTAGTGGCACGAGGCAGCTGGGGGGTTCATAGCGGTAACCAGTCCGGGGAGCCATAGCCCAGGGTCCGTGTTGCGAGTGGCGAGGCCACTGGGGGGGTTTCATAGCGGTAACCAATCCGGGGAGCCATAGCCCAGGGCGGCGTTGCGCGTAGTACGAGGCAACTGGGGGGGGTTCATAGCGGTAACCAGTCCGGGGATCCATGGCCCAGGGCCCGTATTATGAGTAGGGTGGGTACAAGACCTACCTATATAGGATAGGCAACCCCGAAGGCCCTAGGAGAGTGACCCTTAAGCCACTTAAGGATGCTGTGCTATAGGGACGGCCTGTAGTGCAGGGTGTGTCACGTTGCTGTATCGTTAGAAAGGGACTCAGCGGATGCTGCGGTTCCAGTGACGGAGTTCGGACCCACGTTGAGGGTCACAGAGAATATCGCCAGGATAGGATCAGACGGTTTCATCACGCGTCTGACCCTTTGTGAAGCGTTGCTGACCCGAGCACCGGAGTGCTCGGCAGGTATCTACAGTTCTAAGTGCACCACCGGGCCCTTAGCTTAATAGTGACTGCGCAGTCACCCATTGATTCTCTGCAAGAGTGCGGGACATTGGGTGGGGTTCTTTGGACACTGGGTGGGATCACCTAGTGTTGGGGAATCGTCCTGCGAGACGTCATGGTTAGTGTCTCCTCCTGAGAGGGACACAGGTTATATTATGAATGTGATGTGTCGTATTACATGTTAGTAAAGTCCTTAGTTATTATACCCCATTGTGTATGTGATCATTGTGTTTGTCCTGCGAGGATTCACTTCCCCCTCTGGTGGGAGCCATCGCAGGTGGAGGCGCTGCACCTATTGAGTAAGTGGTTACCCCTAGTATAATTGCCCCAGGTTCCCCGTGGCGGAAGCTCAGCCCTCCTGCGAGCCAACAGGTAATGCACCACACCGGTAACACTGCATGTTCTACTCACCCACACTATATATGCGATTGGGTGGGGTGGAATACCCGTTACATTTATAATGCATCAACATATTCCGTGGCGCAGTACAATAGGGTTGGAGGATGAAAGACAATAAAAGAACAAACATTACCATACATTGTTATAGTAGGTACGGAGGGCTCTGCACCAAGCAGCTTGCAGTCTATAAGGAAGGATAAGTGGAGGTGCAGGGGGAAAGCATAAATATAACATAACGCTTTAAATTAAGGTCTAAAATAAAACTTATCACACACATTAACAGTACTGTTTTTGTTTGTTTTTTTTACCATTTGGAGATGTTCTAAAGTGCAGGAAAATGTAAATGATGACAATTTTAGTTTAAAAAGTTATTCTGTAACTCAAAATTAGAATTAAAATAAGACCTTTCAATTGCCTAGACAACTGTACAACCTCAAAGCTGGGTAACGATTTGGGTGCCCCAAGACGCAGCCACTACTAAATGTATTCTGGCCCTCCAGGGCACCCCAAGAAGTAGTAGCTGGCTTCATTATGCCTGCAGAGTTAGGCTGCGTCCATGTTAAGTTCAGCCGTGCGGAGGCACGCGGAGCCTGAGGGAAAGCGCCATGGTACGAGCGTCGTCTAGGGGTGTGCCAGTGACGTCACGGAGCTGGTTCGCCTTCTTTGGGCGAACCGCTCATGTGACCGGCCTGTCGCGCCAAGAAATCAGTTTAAACTAATTTATTGCGCAACGCATGCCCGCTTCCGCACGCTGCGATGGGCAGTTTGATCGGTCAGCGTGCGGACGCCTCCACACGGTCTGCCCGACCATGGACGCAGCCTGAGTTTTTTGGGGGGGAGATCTGTACTCCAGGGAAATGGAAGAGGAGAACTCCCCCTCTAACGTTTCTGAGCTAAGGCCCCGAGGAGCCAACACAAAAGGGTTAAACTAAACATTAACAAATGCCATTAAAGAATCTAATATATTTCTTTCCTGGGTAGAATGAATTCCAAAGTATATTTTTTTACACAATGTATACTGTAGGTGCAAAAAAAATTAACAAAATATATATTGAAAGGTTTATGCTGATTTTTAAATGTTTTCTTATTAGCAACACTACAAAGTATACTATAAAGCAGGCCTGCACAACTCGTAAAGCGAGAAGGGCCGAAATGCTCCAAGGAAAAACAATTTGGGCCGCAGGGGTAAAATCATCATCATCATCTCTCCTCCAGCACCTCTCATCATCATCATCCTCATATCTCCCCCAGAACCCCTCACTATCAACCTTTGCGATACTCCCCATCTATCTCTCATACCCCCATCTCTCCCCCTCACCCACACACATAATACTCCCTCTCCACAAACACACAATACCCCACTGCACACCACACACATCCCACTCCCCCTGCACCTCACATCCTTCTCCCCCCCTGCACCTCACATCACTCTCCGCCCTGCACCACACACCACTCTCCCCCCTTGCACCTCACACCACTCTCCCCCCCTGCACCTCACACCACTCTCCCCCCCTGCACCTCACACCACTCTCCCCCCCTGCACCTCACACCACTCTCCCCCCCTGCACCTCACACCACTCACCCCCCCTGCACCTCACACCACTCTCCCCCCCTGCACCTCACATCACTCTCCCCCCCCCCTGCATCTCACATCACTCTCCCCCCCCTGCACCTCACATCACTCTCCCCCCTTGCACCTCACATCACTCTCCCCCCTTGCACCTCCAACCACCCTCCCCTGCACCTCCAACCACCCTCTCCTGCACCTCCAACCACCCTCTCCTGCACCTCCAACCACCCTCTCCTGCACCTCCAATCACCCCCCCTGCACCTCCAATCACCCACCCCCCTGCACCTCCAATCACACACCCCCCTGCACCTCCAATCACCCCCCCCTGCACCTCCAATCACCCCCCCTGCACCTCCAATCACCCCCCCTGCACCTCCAATGACCCCCCCTGCACCTCCAATCACCCCTCTGCACCTCCAATGACCCCCCCTGCACCTCCAATGACCCCCCCTGCACCTCCAATTACCCCCCCCCCTGCACCTCCAATTACCCCCCCCCTGCACCTCCAATTACCCCCCCCTGCACCTCCAATGACCCCCCTGCACCTCCAATGACCCCCCTGCACCTCCAATCACCCCCCCTGCACCTCCAATCACCCCCCCTGCACCTCCAATCACCCCCCCTGCACCTCCAATCACCCCCCTCTGCACCTCCAATCACCCCCCCCTGCACCTCCAATCACCCCCCCCTGCACCTCCAATCACCCCCCCCTGCACCTCCAATCACCCCCCCCTGCACCTCCAATCACCCCCCCCTGCACCTCCAATCACCCCCCCCTGCACCTCCAATCACCCCCCCCTGCACCTCCAATGACCCCCCCTGCACCTCCAATGACCCCCCCTGCACCTCCAATGACCCCCCCTGCACCTCCAATGACCCCCCCTGCACCTCCAATGACCCCCCCCTGCACCTCCAATGACCCTCCCCTGCACCTCACCTCCCCTGCACCTCACCTCCCCTGCACCTCACCTCCCCTGCATCTTACCTCCCCTGCACCTCACCTCCCCTGCACCTCACCTCCCCTGCACCTCACCTCCCCTGCACCTCACCTCCAATGCACCTCACCGCCCTGCACCTCACCTCAATGCACCTCACATCACCCCCGGGACCGCGGGGAATCGCCGCCATTTTTTTTATTTTTTTTAAAAGTTTTTTCTATTTTTTAAATCTCATCGCGGGCCTCACAGAGAGGCCGGGTGGGCCGCATGCAGCCCGCGGGCCGTATGTTGTGCAGGCCTGCTATAAAGTATATAGTTTTATTTATGTAAAATACAGCAGTGATTGGAGATAAATGAGGAGGCTTAGTATCTTGCACCTGTGTATTTTATGCTATAGGTTATCCCAGCAAGAAAGAGGCTTAACTTTTACACGTGAAGAGGAAGACAGTTAGTTGTTAAGGCTGCAGAGAGGAGAGTTCACACCCTAGTGTCAGGGATGGAGATGCCACTCTGGGCTCTGTGGCCCACAGCAGAAAGAATAGAATCAGAACACAGGTTGTCTTAAGAGACCAGTAGTGGAATTGTCCAAGAGGTCGACCAGAGGAGCCAATGCAATCAGCTCCATAAACCCGAGATGACCCCAGACTGCTAAGGGGAACACTTGTATCCCAGGAAAGGAATTAAAGTGAGCTGAACTGTTTCTGCTACCTCTCATTTTAATTCACATGACTCTGGGCATGTGAGTGGCCAAAGCACCGTTTCATCCAGAGATAGAACCATGTTTAATATTTTGCCATTTGTAAAGGCAGTTATAGTGTTGCACTGCAGATTGTGGAGTACAGTTTAAAATTGTAACTATTTCCTACCTATACTCATTTCAGCATCATTCAAATAGGTAAGTACAGCATAATTACAGAAGGAATTGCTCTAAAAAAAAAAATAGCATGGTGGTCTGATTTAGTAGCTTTTTTGTTGCATTCTTACAGCAACCAACAAGTTCTGTCCTCTACATAATGAAAGTAGATATGGGTACATCTGTGTGTAGGTACATGAATCGTTTTTGGGTTAGTCCTTTGGCTCGTCCACAATGACGTTGCTGCTGATCATGTTTTGTCCAGAAAACGGGGAAACCGACCTTTAGTAAAATTTCTGATTTGAAATCGGCAGTGAATTATACTTCTAAATTGGATCTACATTTTATAAAAAAAAAAAAAAAACTTCCAGACCACTTAAACGTGCTGAAGTATGTACAAATGAAGAATAAATGCACATGTTCTTTTTCTAGATCGCTCACCTGCTTTTGACATTGTTGATTCCCTTGTTTTCCTTATATAACTGATATCTCCTCTTCTCCCATCATTCCATCTGTTTCTTGCATTATCCCTCACTATCCGTAGCTTATTCCTACTGTAGCACTTCAGTACTTTAGTTTGTGTCTTTTTACTCAAATGAAAGTTATAGGGTTCTCTCGCTTTTTTAAATGAACTCCTTTATGACGATTAATAATAATAATTACTATTTCATATAGCGCTTTTCTCCCAAAGGCACTCAAAGCGCTTCACAATTACAATATACTGTACAGTACACCGCACATACTGTAGGGATTTTTACAGACACAGTCTTTGCTCAGGTGAACTTACAATCTATGATATTAGTGCCTGATGCACAGGGAGATAGTGACTTACCCAAGGTCACAAGTGTTACTCACTGAGCCGCTCCTTCTCCCCACTCCTCTTATTCACTGTTATAGTATAATGTCATAATCCCATATGACACAGAAATATGTTATTTATTAACAAAAAATCTAACATTTATCTGTGCTACAGTGATGTATATCTTGATTTATTTAGCGCCAACAGTGTACTCGGCACCTTACAAAAGAGACTACACAGGGAATTACAATACAGTAAGTGCAACAAACAGAATCAAACCGGTAAGGAAATCCATGCCTGGGAGAGTTTATAAAATAAGTATACTTAGATTGATAGCATAGGTAAGTGGGAATTACACAGTCACAAGACTGTTAACGGTTTCCAAAGTTCTAAAAGGTTGAAACCCAGTTCTGTAATAGAATGTTCAATAAGTATGATAGGAAGAGAGCGAAGAAGCAGGTATCGGCAGTATGGGAGGTACGCCAATTCATTGTTTGTAGGGGCGCTTGCTTCAGGACGCCACACTTTATTCGAAATATAATCTTCTTTATTGTGTCCTTTACTAAGGTAACACAAACATAAATGCCAGAATGTTTTGGGGGGCCATGTCTCCCTTCATCGGGTGTATAGTGTAGTGTCTGAGGTATCCACAGGCTTCAAAAGAGGGTTTGGGGACTAACTAAATATTTCAAAATGTAGACAAATGAAAATATAAATAATTATTCTGGTGGTTTAAATATACAGCTGGAAGAACTAAGGGATCCTTTACATTTTCATTTACCAAAAAAATAGCCGAAGGAAAAGAATGTCTGGGTTCTTCAGCACATAAACCTTTGTGACTTATAGTAGGAGCATCTTGTGCTTTGGAGGCAATGGGTGCAGTGTTCAGTGTTGCACCTACAGTACAGCCAGCACTGTAGGAGTTGAACATACATTTTATACGCTAATAAACAGGAGCATGCAGTCTTAATATCTCATGGTAACTGGAAGCGCACCTAGTTAGGAAAAGATTATTTGCAGCATGTACAGTGAAGTATGTGTGTACTTGGCATATGGTGCATATCAAAACCAGAAACCATGCTTCTGAAGTGAGCGCAACTTCGAACTGGTATCTGAAGATAGCGCCTAATCTGCAGAACATGCAGAGGTACCGTGGATGACTAAGTACATGTCTAGATAAACACAACCAGTGAAAGAAGAAGCATACGCATTCCCTGGAACGGTAGGCAAAATCTACTTGGTCGTATAAATATTCGTTAGCAAGCATTCTATGCCCTGCGCAAATAATGAATTCTGTTTCTAAATCATTTTGTGTGGAAGCTCGTCTCCGCTCAGAACTCCTGTTGGCATGATAGGATTGAAGTAGGGGGTCTCTGGAACTGGACCCTATTCATTTCAGCCCCGGGGACCCGTTGCTTCCAGAGACACTTGCCTCTTAAGGGGGTGCTGGTATCCCCTGCAAGTTTAAAGCCCCTGCGTCCCGTGGCCTAATAGGAAGACGCGCCGGATCACTTCACAGCTTTAAAAGCGGCCTTAACGTGATCCATGGTAGCCATGCCGAGCGGCAACCTGCACCCCCTACGGAGGTAAGTATCTTGGGAAGCAGGGGGTCCCCGGAGCTGAACTGAATGGGGTTCAGGTCCGAAGACCCCTTGCTTTAATACTAGTTACAACATTTAAAAAATTGCGCGCGCACAAAAAATCGCCCGCTTGGATTGCCTCTGACTGCAACAGGATGGGAAATAAAAGTATGAATCACTACAGAAAGCATGAACAATTGTTTTGAAGAGTTGTATCCCCCCAAAAAAGTGTATTTCAGGTCATGCAGGAAGACTGCTGCTTTAAAATTCCTTTACCATTACTGCATTCTCCTGTACTTTCAGAAACTTGACAGGCCGTATTTTTAGACTTTACCCTAGAATGGATTATTTTCTGCAAATCATTTTCTGTGTTGGAATTTTGTGTAGTGGGGCCTATTTATTATTATTTATATGCAGTGCAGCAGGATTAACAGCGTAAATTAGTCAGGAAATGGAGGAGTGCTTGTAAAATAGCAGGTAAGATCGGGCGCTCTTGGCGTATTCTATAAAAAATGAACAAAGCAGGAATACAGCTACTAAGTGAGCACATTTGCATTCATGTTTGTAACAAAACAGGTCTGTCGGGATTTGTCTTTTTCCCAATTCTCGCCACAACTACAAATAAGTATATCAGTGTCAGTGTTGTAAAGATGACAGAGATTATTATTAATGTGGACTATGGCTAACTAAAGATGTAGCAAGCAATAATGTTTTAGGCAACTGCCCCAATGCTGAAGGTTTATCACTGCGGTCTGATGTCGCTGCAGCACTATCTCTGGAGCTGCGGCTTTAAGCTTTTTCAGTTGTGGCTCCGGATAAGGCTTCCTTCATCACATCTGTATTCTACTTGTGGAGGACATATCTATATGGCTGAATTATCAATCTCACAATTTCAGGGGTTGGCAAAAGACATTTGTGAGATGTCACTTTTTGTTTCCCACTTTCCACTTGATTGAATAGCATGTGGCGAATTCATTGGGTGAGATCTGCTCAGCGGCATACTCAAGTTGCTCATCACATAGCATTTCAAACACCAAGTGAAATCGCTGCCTAAATTATACTTCTCACATGACTTGGACTTTCATAAATAAGGCAAGATGACCTTTCCGGTGATATGGTCACTTACTGCCTACAAAGTCAGTTCTCACACTTTAATGAAGATGCCCCAATGACTTCCATCACAGTTAAATACATGTTTGTTTTTACATGAATTTACACATACTGTAAATATACTATTAACACCAAGACTAATTGTATTTTACAGGAGCCTTCCTCAGATGGTTCTGATAGCAATACAACGTTGCTAGTCCATTTCTTTGGAAAAGGAGGTCGGGAAAAGCTGCAGTACTCAGATTTTTACAGGTATTATAATATATTCTGTATTTTCTCCTGCCTGCATGTTTCTGATTGGCTGGAGTCATTGTATTATTAGGGCAATGTTTATTTTTTTTGCAGGGCACGTTATATTAAATATAGATGAGCAATGTCATTGAGTCTTACCTTTTTGTTCTGCACAATTATAATCAACAATTAACATTATACCTCCCAATATTTCATTGCTTCTACTGATAAAATAATATCTCTCTCTAATGCAGAATATCACAGCGTTTCCATAGGATTCAATGGCAGTGATAACGCAGAATATCACAAAATGCACCAGAGGGAGCAAATAAATACTGCTGCCTATGTATTCCGTCCCTTTTCTTTATTATGCAGAGCAATAGCCTTCTGAGTAAGGTCATTGAAGCTGAATTATTCTAGCTTTTACAGAGTAAACTTGAGCCTAATACTAAATACTACAAGAAAATGGATTATTTAAGTACAAATCAGTTGTTAAATATATGCACCGTTGTAGCACTACACCCTATAATTGAATAGCTGAGATAAAATGCAATGGTTAGGAAAGCAGCTTCTAAATATTCTGTTTCTGTATGCTTTCACAGTACTGTTTGAATCGTGTTACTGCTGACACTTGTACACGTGATTCACTTTATCCTTGACTGATGTAGGTAATGCTGATGTTTTACTGTGTTTCTGTAGCCCCTGTTTAGACACAGACCCTAAAAGAATTAGTCCTTTGAAGCTCCATGTTAGAAAGCTAAGTTACCAGTTGAACACCCATACACATTCTTTTCTGTTCTCAGAGTATAAGAAAGGGCAGCCTCAATATGATTTGTTTGTATATTCAGCCTAACCTGGAATGCCTCTGGTTTTAGATAAAATCCTGTTTTGACCCATTGAGGCCTGGCATTGATGGGACCACAAACTATACCTATTTCAGACAGGCTGTGCTGTAGGCTGAAGGCTTTTGTCTACCACACAGATAGAAGCCTGTTATCAAAATCTAACTCCCACATCTTGCTCTTAAGGTTTGTGGGCTAAGTGTAGGGTCTAATTCAGGTAATTTTTCAGCAACGTCAGTTTTTTTTCTCTCCCCTGAGCTGGAATGTGCTTTTTATCACTGCATATATTGCAGGCTGACAGCAAAGTTTATTTAAGGCATGGTACGCTAAAGAAAAGATCAGTGTCTTTTTAGCTTAAGTGTAAATATCACTTTTCACATGATTTTATAGGAAAGTAAATCAAGCACATCATTTTTTTTAGTTTCTCTCTTTCATGGAAAGCCTTCTAGTTGATGTCTTCTGACAACACTTTACCTCACACAGAACACTATTGTGGGTGTTTGATCTACTCAAAGTTGTTTGAACAGGAGATGACTGAGGAGATATACAACCACACATCATTTCAACAGTGGAAACTGTCTATTGTGGTGGAGAAAACAAGTTGATCTGTCACGTGTGTTTATTATGAAGTTTTCATTGTTCTGGAAGCTCACAAATATTTTTGATTGATATAGATTTGTTTTAGGTTATGATGCCTTTTGATAGACCAACATTAGAGTTCTTAACAAATGAGATAATTGTGTACTGACGGTACACATGAAGCAGAAATCTGTCAGACTTTGAATGCTCTGTACACATGAAAAGACCTGTCGGGTTTGAAAGTCTGTACACAAGAAGCAGGGCCTGGTCAGGTACTGAAAGTCTATACACAGGAATAAGAGACCTGTCGGGTTTAAAAAGTTTGTACACAGGAAGAGCTGTCAGATTTAGAAAGTCTGTACACAGGAATAAGAGACCTGTCAGGTTTAGAAATCTGTATCCATTGTGTAGAGATTCACACACACACACACACACACACACACACACACACACACACACACACACACACACACACACACACACACACACACACACACACACACACACACACACACACACACACACACACACACACACACACACACACACTGTCAACATTTTCATGTTGGTGAAATAATTGCATCATTTTATTTAAATCATTAAACAATGCAGAGACATTTTAGGGGATGCAATAAACCCCTTCATCAAGTGTCAAACCGTGTACAGGACTACAATGTATTCCACCTGACGAAGTGTGGTTACATAAAATTATATCATTTTTTCACCAACATACGATATTTGTGTGTGCGACTTCAGACACTGATGTCCTTTAAGTTTAGAAACGTCTGTTCAACTTCTGTTTTATCTCTGAAAAACACTGAAATTTGTCTATTTTCACAACCCACAATAAACTTTTCCGGGACCAATATATGGAGAATAACCACTCTTGCGATCAGGCAATTGTGGAGCTTCTGTTACTCGTTGTTATAGTATTGTTGGTACAATGTTTGCCATTGCCTAAGGTTAACTGTAAATATTAAAAAGGGGCCCCAGACTGCTCTATTGCTTTAAAACATTACCCATCGCCATTCCGTAGAAACAAATTGGGGATCTCATAGATATTTTCTCCTATCCCCTAAACCAGGGGGAGGGCTGGCAGTCCTGGACATCCGTAGATACTAGCTGGCAGCTCACCTTTAAACAGATAGTTTCCTGGCATGAGCAACCCAAAGAATTTAAATGGGTGGACATTGAAGCATGGCACTCAAAGCCAAACTCCCTACCAGCCAGACATTGGATGTCCAAAGATCAGGGGTTATCCTTTAAAATGATCTCCCCAACTATAAACATTTCCCAGATCATATGGAACTCGATAAAAGAAAAACATACACTATTGAGCTACCTCTCAAAACTAGTGCCACTGTAGGACAATGCTGACTTCCCCCTCCAGGCATGAATAAAGCAATATTTGACTAGTGGAGGTCGGCGGGGATGCAGGTGATGTGACTTACTGGTTAAAGGAAAATGGATAGAGTTTACTGAATTTGGGATCAAATTCAACCTCCCCATTTGGAATTTTTCCATTACCTACAGGTCGGAACTATGTATCGAAACTATCCAGGTCCATGGAGTTCCTTCAGAGCTCTATATTCGAGAGACTATCCAGAAATAGCGACCCCCAAAAAGGTGTCATTTCTGAATTAGCGACCCCCAAAAAGGTGTAATTTCTGCATTGTATCTGAAGCTCTCCTCTCTAGAAGACCTTCATGACAATACATATACTGCATGTCCAAATAAGAAAAAGTATTGGGGATCGAAATAACCTGGGAGGACATATGTGATGGGGTCTCAACAATATCGATATTTACCAGTATAAAAGAGAAAATCTACAAAATATTGTTCCAGGGGTATTTAACACCCAAAAGATAAAGTATTATATATCCTGGCAAATAAATGTTGGAGAGAGTATGGTCAAATTGGAGATATAGTTCACATATGGTGAACCTATCCCAATATAAATAGATTCTGTATCAAAGTGAGATAGTTAATCGAGGCAGTTGCAGAAATCAGACTAGAGATGGATCCTTTTCTTTCTGCTAGCTAAACTAATCAAAATACTGTAAGTTTACCCCCACAGTTTAAATTAAGCTTGCACATCCTTACAGTGGGCAGACACTGTATAGCAGCAACATGGAAGATACTAAACCCATCTATAAATAGTCTTACACAAAGAATAAATTGCATCATGATCATGGAAAAACTCACAAGTTTCCTTGGACACAAAACCAAAGCATTGTTTTAAAAAAATGGAAGCCCTGGATATACAGTATAGTTAATGCTAGAATCATAAGGCGATCAAGATCCAAGTGAAAGTCGGGCTGCGGAAACCAGTCCTAAGGGTTTAAAATAAATTAAATGTGTTCTAGAAATATCAAACTGTATAAGGGGCCGATTATTAGGACGCCGTTCTCCGATGGTTGTAAAGTGTGTAAAAATGTATATGTATAATGACACTTGGGTACTACCCATGATTCCCTCCCTTTACCCCCCCCCCCCTTTTTTTTGTACTCTACCCCTCCCATTTGAGTTTTTATATAACCATTGTTTTCTAGAAAACCTTAATAGAATCTAAGTATTAAAAAATATATATATATTAAAACTGTGCATCTTAAAAAGGCAATCCACGCTGATTTTGTTTTGCAAATTTAAAAAAAATATTTTTTTGTACATAGGATTCAAGCAGAGTGGTCTCCAGAGCTGAACCTCATTAATTTCAGCTCCGGGCACCCCCTACATCTGGAGATACCTCTGTAGGGGGTGCTAGTAGCCACTCCGCTCAGCAGCAGGGTTACCGTAATGGAATTTCAAAACTCCCATGTCCTGCGAGTCAATAGGAAACCGTGGTGTCATCTGGTGCGGCTTCCTAGTGGCCTGCGTGACACGGGGGCATTGAACTTGGAGATACCTGCACCCCCTTGAGAGGTCTGTATCCCAGGAAGCAGGGGGTCCCTGGAGCTGAAATTAATGGGGTTCAGCTCTAGAGACCCTCTGCTTCAAACCTATGTTAAAAAACAGTAATAACGCATGAATTGCTCATTTAACAGCTTCAGTGTCGCCACTAGTAGACAAAACAACCAATCCATATTTGGAATGTTGGACATTTTGTTTGTGTTAAAATGACATAGCTCTGATAAGACCAATGGGAGAGCTGCAGTCTTTATTAAGTAGCGCTAATGTGCATATTTTCAAAAGTGCTTATTTTTGGTACTCCTGGAAAATCTTCATTATAGCAAGAGGTGGCCAGCTTGTATTTACACAACAGCCCATCGAATCAAATTTGGCAATCTCTAGTACATTGGTTATTCAGATGCTAGTAGCATGTTCTATGCATACAAATGGAGTATCATGTATGGCTGTTGAACAACTTTCATGACATCACTTTTATGGATGACATAACAATTTGGGAGGCCCAAAGTTTCAAGTATGGATTACAGAAACATTGACTAAACGACTCTGATTGCTTTTTTTTTTGTTATTGATGTTACCTCCCAAGAAGAAAACAATTTCCTGAAATATCACATTCTTGTCAGAATCTACAAATCATTAAATGCCAACCCTAAGGGCAACAGTGTATATATTTTAAGCCTGTCTCTAAAATATGAGATATTTGTTTTAGCTGACAATATGCACTACACTGAAAGCAATACTGTACTAATCACAGGGTCTATAATAAACAAATGAGTATTCTGTTTAAAATAATCTCAAATTGTAAAAAGAAAAAGACATACACTAGAGGAGCTTCAGTAGATGAGATCAAAAATGATTACATGTGAATTTATTGGCGGCAGCCATGTGATTTGTGATGTTTGTTTGACACTGGAAACCTGAAGTGCATTAAAATTCATCGTTAACCCCCTGTCTTTTTTTCTGGAAAACCACAAACCTGCCCTTTAAAACTCACATATTTTTCTTTAAGTATGTTTATGTTAATAGCTGTGAAGGAGAAGCAGGTTTGTGCTGTTTAGCTTAAGCAAACGCCATAATTATGATCAAATCCATTCTCATTAATTACATCACAAATTAAAGATGGTTGCCTGCAGACCCCTGAGAAGCAAATGATGATATCTGAATACTTTTGTAGATGTTAATGTTATGTTAATGTCCTTAATGATTATGACCAATTGTTTGGACCTTGCATGCTAGCAAATTATATCAGAAAGCTGCAGACCTGGAAAACATTTACATCCCTCTGTCAGAGTTCCCAGTTTGTTTTTTAAAGGAACTAATTGTGACTTGTGAGTTTGCAGACGTCTTGAAATATATGCACAGCTGCCGGCGGGTGAAATGTGTTCATATTTTATATGTTCTGGGAAGTATGGAGCATATCAGGAAAATGTTCTCTACTTGGGGGGTGACCATGAATAATTCATTTAATCAAACATTTCAGGCCTGTAAACATAGTTCACATATTGTGACGGGTGTAAGCCAATTTTAGTCAATTTTAAGTATGTGAACTCTGCCACATTTAATTAGTTACAAAAATGTCAGCAAACTGTAACCAACATTTTTTTAAAAGACATCCATATTTCTTCTGGAATCTGATTACATTCTATTTGCATTATAGCTCACTCCGTTTTAGGCACGTCACACACTCCTTGTCACAGTCGCAATGACTATGCATTAGACTGCACCAGGGATTTTAGTGCTGTATGGTAAAATGCTCTTTTGGAAAATGTTCCCCCTTCCTTCAATGGAGGGCATGTCAGGAGTACATCAGAAACAATATTTGTGGAGCATGAGTCTTATGTCTGCGGTACCTTTTCATTAAATTGAGCAAATTGCAAGTCACAGTATATAAACCCACCAGTGTCAGAAGGACCTGTAATTCCATTGTCTTTACTGGCACTAAATTACTTGGTCAAAATCCTCATATTGCTATGTTTCATAATTATTTGTCCTTTAGCTTCTATCCCCTGTCCTTGGTTTACAAAGGGTTGTCCATTTCTTGTTGCCCTCTCTGCCCATTTCTTCCATTTGAAGGGGAACTATCAGAAGATTTGGAGCATATGGTAGAGGAACATCATTTGACCATCTCTGCCCTGTGCTGCTTTATCATCAACAGGGATGCCGGCAGCGTTCCCTGAGTCGTGTGCATTCCTCCCCCCCTCTCTTTCCCCTCTCTCCCTCACCCGTCTCACTCACTCACCACCCTCTCACATACTCGCCTCTCTCAACCCCTTCTCTCAATCACCCATCTCTTTCACATATCCCCCTCTCACTCACACCACTCTCTCTGTCATACAGTACCCCCTCTCTTTCTGTCAGACCACCTCTCTCACTCCCATTCACCCCCTCTCTCACTCCCCTCACACTCTCCCCCTAATAATTTAACCTGGGGTAGGGCTCCACTCTTGAAGGTCCCCGCGGTGGAGGGAAGTTGGGCTCTACTTCTGGTACTGGCTGAGTGCACTGGGGAGGAAGTGAAGGGGGTTTGGCGAGAGAGGGCCCTGAATCTGAAGAGAGCTGGGGCCCGGTGGTACACGGAGGACCTGGTGGGGTGAACTTCCAGCATCGGTCGGCCAGGCCCCCCAGAGACACCAGGCTGGAACACGTGACCCAGCTCTCCTCCCTCTCCCCTTCCAAACCCCCCCCCCCCCCCTGTAGGGCCTGAAAAGCCAGCAGGTAAAGCAAAAAAGCACTTCCTTTTCAAGGCTTATTTCAGAGCTTAGAAAACAAAGCCCTACATATTTATTATTCATGAGGTCAGAATAAAAAACGTATTAAAAAAAATTAAAAAAATTGCAATTCATTTTTGTGCAGACAAGTAGATTGTTAAATGTTGAAAAAGAGACTGCTGAGTCTCTTCCAGAGCTCAAACCACCATTGCCAAACCTATATTTATATACAATCAATGAACCTTCAATGATAAAATGAATGTCCAATTAGTCACAGTGATGTGGATCTGCCAAATGATAGTTCTTGATGGTGATCACAGGTGGCATTGTGTCCCTAAATCTCAAGTGAACGACAGTAAGGAGTAATTCTCACATATAGATAGCACAATGGCATTGGTATTGATAAGAATGTTTGTAGTACTCAGTCTGTGACTATTCAGGACTCCTCTGTAGCGTGCATCTCCGCTGGTGATGAATAGAAAAAACAGTTCCTATTGCTCCACGTGGATGGGGGAACCGGAAGAGTACAGCAAGCGAAAGGGGGGACCAGACAATGAAGCTGCTAGTAAAATCGAGTTTTATTCATAAAGTACACATGACAGCATAAACAGGAGAAGGTGAAGTATCCCTCTTACGCGTTTCGCTCTCTTGCAGCGCTTTATCAAAGAGTAGGTTGTTAGATTTATTTTAAATCAGAAAGGGAGCAACCACTCGTCATGTCCACACACCACTTCCAGCTCTTTTGGATCTCATATTCCATTTATTTCTCTGTTTTAGGTAAAAATTCCCAATAGATGTTAATGGGGATTTGCGTCCAGAAACTGGCCAAAGGGCCACTTCAGCATATATAAAATAAGGCATCAATCTGCTTGTTCCTTGGCTTGTAAATGGTGCATACCTATAGATACATATAGATACACATACATATACCTACCTATAGATACACATAACTATACTATACATATTGTGGCAGGACGGCCTCGCGGCAGGGTCAGTAAGACGCTAGACGCTGTGTAAAGCTTTAACTGTAGTGGTTTATTAGCCACAAACAAATAAACATAATGGGTATTGTCCCTTTAAATCATAATAAAACCAAGAAAATAAACACCTATTCCCTTTAGGGAAAGCTAACTACACCATAGCTTTCGCCCTCACTAACTGCATGGCCAGCTAAGCTGGTTCCCAAGCCAAAACATGCTATGGCATATGGAACAAGGTAACACAGTCTCTGAATACAACAATAAAGTGATTTTGCTTATCTGTTAGTCCTTTGGAGCAGACGTCACTGCTTCAGCACGGCCTTGTGTCCTTTCTTCCAAGGGGAACTCAGCCCCACCTTGAGCCTAGAGTACTCCTCTGTACCAGCTTCCGCAGCTGGGGAGCACTTCTTTCTCCCCCTTCTATGGGGAAAACAGTCTCTCACTGTGTGACTCAGCATGTGTCTCTCTGGCAGCTTCCTGTGTCTTTTAAAACACTTCCTCATTCAGACAGGCTGATTAACTCCATTAGTTAGCAGCTGCTGCTGGCTTCTCTCTGAGGAATTAACACTCTGTGGACTGGAAAGCACACTTCACTATTCCAGTCTACTGAGTCAGTGACTCTGTCACATATCCCTCCCCCCAGCGAAACATTGTCCTATGAGCGGCACGTGTACTATTCCCGTGCACCAGCCTCTTTGTAAGACATGTCTGACATCCACCTCTTCTTTTTCCTTGCCTTCCAGTTGAAGAGTCTCTCCTTTGGGGCAAGAACTAGGCCTTCTGGGCCTGTAGATGCGTCTGCGGTGATGGCCTTTGGACCTCGAGGCACCTCTCATTCACGGTCGCCAGACTTGTTTTCAACTCTTACGGAGTTCCCAACTCCAAGTACACTCTGTGGCACTTTTCACAGTCGACAGACTTGTCTTCATCTCCTGCGGAGTTATCATCAACTCCAAATGCACTCCCTGGCACTTCTGTTCCATAGTCGACGGACTTGTCCTCGACTGTTGCGGAGTTCTCCTCAACTCCAAATATACACCATGGTACCTCTTTTCCACAGTCGACAGACTTGAAGATTTGGGCCTTTCTTTCTGGGCCCATTAACTTACTCCGACGGGAGTACCACTGGACGTTACGTTGGACCCCGTTGACACGGTTGTACGGCTGGAGTTTTATGGTGCCACTCCACCATAATTTGGCCCTTTTATGCCGTGTTTTAGTGTAAAGCAGTTTGGGGGTACTGCAATGGCATTGCATACATGCTTATTGGACTGCCCCGCTTGCTTAGGATGACATAGGATCTGTGTCCGGACTGTGTGGGGCCAGTCGCAGAGCGTTTACTTACATGGCTTTCTCCCACCATCCTTACTAGGATAAACATCCCGCAGCATTTCTGAAATGTCAGAATATCTTTTCCTCTTTGTAACAGGTTTAGTTCACCAGCAAGAGTCCTCTGTTTCTTACGTGCCTCCTGCAATTCTCCTGCCATCTTTTTCATGGTCTTCCTAATAAAACATAGAAAATAAACACCTATTCCCTTTAGGAAAAGCTAACTACACCATAGTTTTCGCCCTCACTACCTGCATATCCAGCAATGTTGGTTCCCACGCCTAAACATGCCCTGGCATATGGAACAAGGTAACACAGTCTCTGCATAAGCAAAAACACTTTATTGTTCTATCTGTCAGTCCTTTGGAACAGACGTCACTGCTTCAGCACGACCTTGTGTCCTTTCTTCCTAGGGAAAATCCTCTGTACCAGCTTCCGCAGCTGGGGAGCACTTCTTTCTCCCCCTTCTCTGGGGAAAACAGTCTCTCACTCTGTGACTCTCAGTATGTCTCTCTGGCAGCTTCCTGTGTCTTTTAAAATACTTCCTCATTCAGACAGGCTGATTAACTCCATTAGTTAGCAGCTGCTGCTGGCTTCTCTTTGAGGAATTAACGCTCTGTGGACTGGAAAGCACATTTATTTCACTGTTCCAGCCTACTGAGTCAGTGACTCTGTCACAATATAAATAGTGTTGCCACCTAACTTCATATATCAAGTCTTGCCTGAGCCAGCTCTTTTTTTATCTGAATGCAAAACCCTCATTGAGTAAAGTTGCCATTTAATCTGAAGTCGAATGGTAACTTGATGCATTCTGTATGTGCCACATACTGCTCTCCAATGTTCAGAGTATCTATGTATGAGACAAAGGGGGTAATTCTATGTAGTCCAAAGTGACCAATCGAGAAGTTTTCGGCCAAAAATCCCAATTAACTTCAATGGGTATTTTCGTTTGAAAACGCCCCAAGCTGCAGCTTTGGACAATATTGAATAAGTCCCAAAACGGGGATGACTTTTTAAAATAATGCAACATTTTGTTATTGGCATCAGCTCTGATGATTCTGTACATGTCATGCTGCGGGGTGAGGGGGGGAGTGGCAATTATTTGATTAGAACGGTTATTCGTTTAATTATATTATTAAAACTGTAAATATGTATTCTCTGTTCAGCTTCTTTTCCATTTGAGTATGTTTTACTGATCACTTTTTGTTTGCTTTAGGTCCATTGTTTATATTATCATTTATTAAATTGGCATGTATGATGAAGCATACTGTTTTATCATTAAGTATGATTGCAACTATACATAGGTTAGCATACCCTCTTTAGAAAGACGTAGACCGAAACAAAAATACTTCATGGTAATGGAAAGAACAATGTGACTGTTAAGTGAACTAAAAAGCTGGTACAGTTATTTGCTGCTTTGTCCTGTGTTTCTGGGTGACTTGTTGCCATTTCTCTGTGCAGTTCCTGAGTGTAAGGTAAATATGCCTTTAACTCCGATTCTGCTCAACTACATGACTGAAGTATTTATCATAGGACAAGAGCGCTCCCTAGTGGCAATATTGTGGCATAACATTCTGCACAATATTACATTGATTATATACCATAGAAACATTTGTCTATTACAAAAGCAGTCGGGTATTCTAACTATTTGTAGTTTGAGCTTGATTGATTTTTTTTTTTTGTCGAAGTATAAACTGTTGATTGCAGTTAAAACTGTCACACTATTGAGGCTAATACAGATGTATCTGAAAATATATATGAGGACATGGAATCTGAGTTCAATATTGTTCAGTATTGTTCTGTATTGACAATACGTATTACGGACACTTGAGATGAAATGTATAGTTCAACTGAATACTTCGAAATGAACGGGCAGGAAATCTACACAATCTAATACACTGCATCATTGTGCCGGCTGGGCTGACATGGGCCATCTTTCTTAGCGAGAAGGACTTCCAGCCGTCAGTGTAATGTGTTATATTTACCTGTATTATAGAGAGAGTTCCCGCACTCAGAAAGAAATATCAAGAGAGCACATATAAGAAAAAATATCAAAGTGTATTAATAAAAATACCAGAAGACCCAAGCGGCATTTCTGAAAGGGAGGTCGGCAGTAACAGGAATTAGAAGTGTACTAGCAGCTATGAGTGGGACAGAAAAGAACAACAAATAATATAATTGTCACGGTAGATGGGGGAAAAGACATTTGACAATGTAAGTTGGGAATATATATTCGGGGTGCTACATAGAATAGGAATAACAGGGGCATTCTTAAATGTTATTAAGGCAATGCATGCGGATCCAAAGACCCAAATGATGGCAGCAGGATTATTGTCGCAGGAGTTTAAACTTCACAAAGGAATGAGACAGGGTTGCCCTTTGTCGCGCCTGCTCTTTAACATAGCCATTGAGCCTTTAGCCTAATATTTAAGGCAAATGGAAACATATAGAGGAGGAGACCGAAATGAAAATCTGTATGTTTGCAGATGATTTACTGTTAATGGTGTCCAACCCAGAGGAATCCTTAGGAACTATACATAAAGTTATGGAAGAATTTGGAACGTTTTCTGAATTCACAGTAAATAAACAATATAATTCTCTGTTTTTGCTCCAACAAAAACAAGGTAAAATGGGCAGAAAATACTGTAGACTATTTTTTTTTTTTAAAAAGGGTTTTGCCATAGTTATAGACCCAGATCTGGGAAAACTATACGCCAACAATGTCGAAATTACAATAGTAAAAAATTATAAAACAATTAGAAGGGTGGCAGGAATTACTATTACATTTGATGGGCAGATGCCAGCTTGTAAAAATGGTGTGCTTTGCCAGGTCACTATAATGCCTAGGTGGGCAACCTAGTTTTCAATGTAGCCACAGGTGTGGCAAATGAGAAGTGAAAATAGCCACACCATGCAAAATTTGAGAAATAAGGCTACTTAAACGAACATTTAAAACAACACGCACTGTTTGAACAAGTTCATTCAAAACATGTACACTTTGACTACTCAGTTACAACTGCTTGAGACGCAAATGATGACAATTCTTCAAATTGAAAATGCAAGACAAGTTAATGCGAAGTTGCAGAGACATTGGCTGACTATCTGTACTCGATGCACATCTTATCTCTGCCTCCAAATTGACATCAACAATTCGAGAAACAAATCCTGATTTTTTTCCAATCATTGCTGGTGCACCGTCCGTTGTAATAGCAGCTAGTTTTATCAGATATATATATTACATTTTTTTTAAGCTTTTTTTTGGCAAACTCCAATTAGCCACACTTTGATGGCCAATTAGCCACTTGTGGCTATTGGCTACAGGGTTGCCCACCTCGGCTATAATGTATGTAACGGGAGACCAGGAGATCTTATAAAAGTATATTTCAGGCAGGACACAGAGATCAAATAAAAGAATATTTATTCTGGCCAGAGCCAGCAGACACAACATACTATCGCCAACAGAGCTATACTCTCGCCATACAGAGAATACAGGGGGAATCCTAGCAGTCCTAGGTGCCCAGCACCACCAAAATGGCTTACCCGGTGCAGCTTCCACTCCTGTGGGGGTGTGGGAACTCCAGGCAGCACTGGATGTAAAATTCAGGCAGGGAGGCAGGCAAGTTTAGATCTCATGCTCGGAATAGCAGGCAGCCTTGGTTTCGGGTGGCTCTGGCACCACCTCAGAGTACACCGCTTAGTCCATCTCCACGCTAGCCTCCGCAAGGTCTGTGGAGCTCAGATCAGCTGCCCCTTTTCTAGATTCGCCGCCTCCATAGGAAATCATAGAGAATGGGGCGGCAACCAATCACAGCTCGCCTTTGTTAGCCAATCCAGGCTGGGGGTGTGACGGGGCGGCTGAGGCAAGGATGGTGGGCATTACAAATCAGCCAATGAGAATAGCACTTACCTGCCCATGTTCTCAATGCTGACCTGATATCTCTTGATGAGATTGACGCCTCTCTGGGCAGACATGGGTTCCCAGATAGGAGGCCACCCATCCCCCTGCTCCTTTGCCTCAACCCCCTTGTGGTACCAGCTAAAACTCAGATCTCTGCACATGTAGGCAGGGTAAGTAGAGCCTACTGTAGCATGCCCAGGGAACAAAGCATAAGCACAAATACATTTCACAGAAAATAAAGGTTATACATATACATTCACCTAATATATTTGGCCAGATAAGCCACAATAGGATGTATATACAGGGCAACCTATATATTTATCCAGACGATGAGACAATGGCTGGGCTTCACCTTTATTATAAGAGCCTCATTGCTCATATTGTCACACTATACCCTCTACAAATGCTACCTTTATTAATAAAACACAAAGAGGTAATATAATTGAACTGAGCAATTAATAGATTATTATTGAAGAAAGAAAAAAGCAGAATTGCCATAAAAAAAATATATATTTATCAAAAGAAACAGGAGGAGTAAACTTACCAGACATCCGCACAGATAACTTAACATGCATACCAAGACACATAAGTGACTGGGTGCTAGAAAGTAATTATTACTCGGCACTGAAAACGGAACAAATGGTCATGCCAAGATCACCGAGGGGGATTCTACGCACAAAATAGGGTAACTTTCCATTAGAAATTAAACAAAATATACTAATAAGAGATACATAAAGTTAGTCTGTAATAAATGGAACACAGATTTCATACAAATTGAGAATATGGACATACTACTGATAGGACTAGAAAGGGCGCGTAAATTGATAATCTCAGAGACATGGAGAGAAATACAATTTATCTGTTTCGGTGGGGGGTGGCTAGCCCGGTAATAAAGGGGTTACCCCCAGCTGGCCACCCCTACCATTGTCTGAGATGCAAGGGGTTAACTGTGATAATGTTTAAATGTGTATGTATTCCCCTGCCTCAGTAGAAAATATATTCCCCTTTGGTTTTAATGTATTTCACTGCTTCTACAGTGGTTACACCAAACACATACACTGGGATCAGGTCGGGAGGGAAAGGGTTAACTGGTTGAATGTTTATAGCCCTTTGTTCCCCTTCCCGGCTTTTCACCCACCATTTGCCGGCACTGTCCCATAGGTCGCCATTGGAGCTCCATAGAAGTCAATGGAGATTGCAAGGTTTTTGACCCTATACCTAGGAAGACCAACAGATAGCGCCCAAGAGGATGAGTGGAGCTTCCCCATTGAAATGAATGGTGTAATGCATTTCAATGGGAAATACCTCGAGTCCGCTTTCCAAGAATGAGGTGATACATTATAACCGTGTTGGCTGACTGCCAAACCGCAATATCCGAGTACCGCTACTGTTTCAATGAAAAGAGCCTTGATCGCTAAATTGCCGTGGGAACTCGGTCGCGATCAAGTTCAAAACCTATTAAAATATGTAACTCTGACCCTAGGGCAGCTAGAAATGAAATTCCCTAGCTCGTGGGGACCCCCTCACTCGACCCAAACCGGGTCCGACGGGTAATGGCCGCGGGAAAGGGTTGCGCCCGCCACGAGGGTTGTGGCCATTGACATCAATGGCGGAGGAAAGCAGCTAGGTTTCAAAAACGCTAAGTGTAAAATTGTGTAAACCCGAAACCATTATGTTCGGTGAGGGTTAGAGGACTGGGATTCGGCCACCAGGTAGTCACTCCTCTGGCATGGTTGCATGGCCATTCCCAGCCCTCTCAGGCTTACCGAACAGAGTATGGTTAACTGTGTAAAGTCTGGTTGCTGCCATTGACTCCAATGGCGTAGAAATGCAGTCTGTTTAACATGAGGTTATAAAATCCAATATTGTTATCTCTGGTTCGGTAGGTCGCAGAGAGCTGAAAATTGGCCACCATGGAGAGTCCCCTCCGGCATGAGGGCATGGCAATTTTTAGCCCACTCGGCCCAACCGAACGGAATATTTTAACATGTATAAAATATTGTAGGTTTACTGTATTTCATGCCTACTGTAAAGCCCGTGACAGTTACTGGCCCATACGGTATGTTAATGGCCAGAGGGCGACAGTGGGTCTACAGAGAAACCACTGAACAAAGGCTCACCCCCTGGATTAAGTATGCAGAGCGGGGAAAGAGCAGGACATGGCTATTCAAGTTAAGTGTCTTACTTCACACCTCTGGTCGGAGTTTCCCGGGCCAGAAGCCCAAATGGCAGACTTGGAGACGCCAACCTTTTAGTGTGGGGTTCAGGAAATGGGACTCTGACTAGAGGGATGTGCGCATGTGCCATCCACCTGGGGGCAGGTACCTATCTACTTCCCACGTTAGCTGGCAACAGGTAATTGGGTCCCGGTAATTCTCATCCAATACCTGAGTCCCAATGTTAAGGAGAGAGCCCAAATCCCATATAAACGATTGCAAGCTCTATGCCCAGGGTCTTCGTTGTCTTCGTTATTTTACCTGAATTGTTACTGTCGCTTGATGAACTGCTAGCCTGAGTCCTGGGCTATTTCATTGTCCCCTTCCAAAGTAAGTGTCTATATTTCCATTTGTTATTTGTCCACCAGTCTTTTAAGGAATAAAATCTCTTTATTATATCACAGTCGTATTCAATTCAACCCAGAGTATTTGGTGTATATTATAACACCGTGGCTACCGTGACATTATCTCCTAGAGCTTATTTTGCATTTGACATAAACCATAAAGGAAAAGACAAGTCTGAAAATAAGTGCCCGAAATGTCTTACACCAGAGCAAACCTCAAGCATTGTATATGGGCTAAAATAAGGGACTTCTGGTGTGTGTGTGTGTGTGTGTGTGTGTGTGTGTGTGTGTGTGTGTGTGTGTGTGTGTGTGTGTGTGTGTGTGTGTGTGTGTGTGTGTGTGTGTGTGTGTGTGTCACCCCTATGCTCCGCCCCATCACAAACCGGAACGTGACCGAGTGGGGGGGAGAGACACCAAGCACACCAAACCGGCAAGATAAGCTGTGAGAGAGCCCTTTTCTTCCGGAGCAAGCGCAGGAGGCGCATTACAAGCAGCGGACGGCATCCTTGTGTTGTTTTGTAACGCATGTATTCATGTGAGTACATGTGAGTAATCATTCATTGTTTTTAGTGCAGGCTTATTAGCCGGTTTTACAGGGCTTATTATAAGCCATTTTTAATAAATTTGTGACCCCCCTTCTTTTGCTATTGTTCACTTTCCTCATTTGGGGGTTCGTGGAGTTCGGGTGATTCTGGCTATCACGAAAATCCCAAGAGATTAAGGAAGTAACCTGGGGATTCGAGGTACATAAGAACATAAAGGGAATAAAGCACAGATTGTCTCCACTGTACCCTGAAAGAAACACTCCTGTAAGTGTATTCAGTCCACACTGGGGAAGTTGGAATAAGGGGTTAACATCAAACATCAGTAGTACTGCGCAATGGTGTATCCTTTTATCAATTTCAGGTGTATTGAAGAACAGTAACAGGAAAGAAACATCACAGCCATCCACTTCAAGTTTTGGACTTTGAAACACTCTTCAGAGACTGGTTTTGTTTCCTATGGACACAGTGACTCTTTAAGCGCCAGTTATCCCAATTTCACCTTCAAAATGTTGATGCATACTTTTTATTTTCTCGGGTTTATTATACAGTATATATAAAAAAGTATATTGTATATTGTATAGTATAGTATAGTATATAAAAAAGACTCCGTTACGTGGTTTTTTAAAATCCGATTCAGCAATGTGCAGGCATCGTTACACAAAGCGATATTATCCATCGAAATCCCTCCATTTGCCGTTTTCCGCATGAGGTTACAAAGATTTATTTTCTGAGGAAAAACAAAAATATAAGTTTTACTGTAATGGTCAGTCCCCTAAAGAAGTTCCCAGTCAGTCCCACCAATAATTTTCTCGGGGGGCGTCTCCTGTTCACATGCGCATGCGCCTACCGTCGATGTGATGACACGCATATGCGTTTCAAAAAGGTTCCAATGCGCATGCACCTAGCGTTCAACCAATTGTTCAGTATCTACAATACTGTAGAAGCCGCTCAGACAATGATATTGCTTACAGGAGAATCGCTTGACTTTCGAATCGCACTGATATTGATATTTTCAAAATAAAAAAACCAGAATAAAATACAGCAACATTACTCACCATAGAATTTCCCATTCAGCTGGCGCTGGCGCCGGGCCACTGCCAGTCCCGTATTCTTGATTATAGACGTAGTTGACAGGTGACAGCGGGACTACTACACCTGTAGGCAGCTGATGAGGCTGGAAATCGCTTAGATACATGCAATCTTGCTCAAAACTGTACGCGAAATCCGGCTCAGGCTGCAGGTATCCGTGCGGGGACAGACAGCAAGGGTTGCAGGTCAATAGGTTGTCACTGACGGTCGGGCCGTTATTGGAAGCCGGTGCTGGTGCTGGCGCATTGCTTGCCAGCGACTGACGTTTCTTACTTGGTTTTAACACGACCTTTCGCCTTTTGCCGTCTGCATGATCATAGATATGGGAAAAACCCGGTGATACACACCAATACCCTCCAATAAATTCGGGATCAATATGAAAAAAACATGGATCGCTACATAACTTTTTCCTTATTGCACGCTTCCACACATGAGGATCTGGCGAAAATTTGTAAAAGTCATAGTTTTCGATAAAATACTGATAAATTTGAACAACTGTTGCCATCTTATCATCTGTTGCATTAATCGCGGCCCATATCAAATACGCGTAACTTCTGTCGGGTTTTTGGAACACGTGCTGCACTTGTACACTCATGGCGGGAATCTCTGGACAATAACCAGACCAGGAACTGGTGCTTGTCTTTCTTTAATATGAAAAGCCTAAATTGATACATTATTGTAACCTCTTCCTTCATTCCCAAGGCCAATTTACAATAGACCACTGTGGTATCTTTTTTAAACGAAACACCTGCAAGTCGACACATTACTGAAGCGCATTACAATTCATGAATATCTGCCATCTGGCGGACACGCGAAGAATTGCAACCAATTAAATCCGAACCATTCTCAATAAACACATCAACCGCGCATCAACCGCTCATCAACCGCGGCTGTGAATGCAACATGAATGCGGCATGAACGCGGTGAAGTGCGTGGCATTCGGAAAAAAATCCCGGAAAAATGCGGTGATGTTGGAGAATAAAAGGGGCCGCGACAGTACCCCGCAGGCCAGCATAGCCTGGAGACCCCTTTGATGGGTCTGGAGTTGGGGTTCAATGTAGAAAGGATCTCTGGGTGCTTTCCTTGCTGGTATGGTCCTCCCTGGAGGTCAGAGGATAAAAGGGTGGGTCCCCACCGTTTTATACTTAGGGAGTGCCTTTTATACTTAGGGAGTGGCTAACACTGCCCCCAGTAACTAGGCAGAATAATTTTTGCCACTTGTCACCCAACCAGACATGTGACCCTCTAGCAAGTTCCAGAGAATCACAGGGCCCAACAAGTGCAACAAAATAGAAACAATTCTGGGGATGGACTCGCATGTCTAGCCTTGTGAGACATTAACCCTGACACTGCCTACTGCTACCAGGGCTGACATGCAGGGCAATGGGAATTTTTAGCAGAGTGCTACATATATTTAAAAAAAAAACATTGACGTAAATCGAGGGTGAGCAAACTTTCTATGCCGAGCCCCCCTTTGCATCCATGATATTTGTTGCCCTCCCACCCCTGCCTTATGTAATCAAAATCACATGAAAAAAAACAACTTTATTAAACGGACGTCCTCACCTGAGAAGAAAGGACGCCGGTGCAGCGTTTCTCATCATCCGGGGATCCAACCCGAAAGTTTGGGAGCTTCACAGAGAGATGGAGAGGAGCGGTGAGAATGCTGGCGACCCCGGATCCCTGCCAAAACTTTGCTGTTTCATGCTTTTAAATGATTGACACCAAGTCCGCTCTCTCTCAAAGACTGCTAAGGGGTTATATGGCCAACGCCATTGCCACTGATTTGGCTTAAAAGAATGGGACATATGTGAGTTGAATTCATTAATACCGCACCTACGGGTGCGCCGACGAGTATTCTAAAACTTGCCTTAAACTTGCCTCGGAAATCACCAATAAGATACAGGTACATGCTGGGTACATGCTGCAAACATTTCAGTGTAAAGGGGGGTTAAGGCTGCACACCACAATATATAAACAAATACATACAGTTTACCGGTGCTGCTGGTTCAAGGAAGTACCTGCCTGGAATTTCCAAAGTACACTGAGGAAAAAGGAGAGAGATCCAGCGCTACACGGATTTCAAGATAATGAATTTATTGTGCCACACTAAATTCATTATCTTGAAATCCGTGTAGCGCTGGATCTCTCTCCTTTTTCCTCAGCAAACATTTCAGTGACATTTCTGCAGAGACTAATGGCCCATCGGATTAACACAGCAGGGGTCTCTGGCAGTCCCATTCAGTTTGAATGGGACTGCCAGGGACCCCCGTTGTTAATCCGATGGGCCATTAGTCTGTCAGCAGTATAATTCACTATACGTGTTAGATGTGACCAGGTGTAAAATTACAGATTCACAAGTCACTAGAGATTTTACCTGTAATACTGTAGGACCACTGGACTTTATTTCACACCCTAATTTTAGGATTTTCACTTGCACTTTAAGTATGTTGTTCTCCTTATAGGGAGTCTATGGTGACTGTTGATGAGTTATATTAGAGTTGAATGTACCAGTTAATTTAACTCCGCATACCTTCTCTCAATTAGCAGGAGCGCTGTTGTAGGGCAGACACCGGAAGCAAAGACTTCCATGTCAGACCGCTGGGGCGTGCTCCTTCCCCCCCTCTCCCCCCCCCCTGCCATCCTGCTTCTTTCTGACAGTCCTCATCCGACTCTGTCCTGCTTTGCTCTGGCGGCTTTCTTCAACTGCCGCCGCCCGCGCTGACCAGCATGATCCACCACCCACCATCATGTTCCGCTGCCCGCGCCCACCATTACGATCTGCCGTTCCTGGCGCCCGCGCCCACCATTATGTTCCACTGCTGCCCCCAGGCTGCACCGGCCCTACGCCCCCCTTAAGAAATCTCGGGGGGTGCGCCCCCCCCCCCAGTTTGCGGACCGCTGACGTAAATACAGCTAAAGAACCAATATCAACGTTGTTTGGGAACCCAGAGAAATGGAAGGAAGTAAATTAAGGGGGGGGGGGAAATCCCCCAATCCCCCAATTCGTACACATGGTATTACTAGGTGTGAGGAAAACTTTTTAATGGGGCAGTGAATAAAAGAGGAACCCCGTACGGTAGAAATTATGAACGATTATCTAATGGATAAAATTGAGGTGGAAAGCAATACAGAACAAAATGCAGGAAAGTGTTTCTAAAAGTGTAATCCGTTTATTGAAATGTTAACGCAAAGATCGTGAGGAAGGCTTTTGAACATACAACCGGATGCCTGGAAAAGCAGTTAAGAGACTGTAATAGGTAGGACGCAAAATACAAAGAAACAATTACTAAGCAATGCACGATGATACAAGGAGTATGTGGAAAAGGAGTATGGGGAAAACCTTGGTTTTAACATTTTAAAACTTAAGGTTTCAGGTGTTCACATCTTGTCTCAAGGTATGTTAATGTCTTTATATGATTTAAGTATAAGGCATGATTTTGAAATTATGTTGGATTTAAGTCATATGTATATGATTTAGATTTATGTATATGACATGAAAAACAATAAAACAATCTATGATAAAAAATAAAAAACGACTAAGCAAGGGCAGTGTATGCAGAAAAAAGGTCCACAGAACAAACCATGCAAATTACATGTAAAAACAGAACATAGCAACAGGAGTAAGCAGTGGTAGGCAGCAGCCTAGAGACACCGATCGTGGAAAAATATATTTGTACACAACCTTTAGAGAGATTGTCTCTTCTCCCTTGATCCCTCTGTTGGAAGATGATGGTGTGGTGCCCTGGATGTTGCTCCACCAATGTATTATTTGCTAACGAGATGCATCTATACTGTATTGATTGATGTACATTGATTTTCATCTGATATATTGTGTTTGCTATTCCTTGTATTCCAAGTTTCCCTTTATTGACATTATGTCATATTTAATATACAGGAGAAATCGATGCAGATTAGATAACTCTGTTATATATTTCACTCTTGTGTCTATGCTGTTATGACTGACCTTTTAAGACCATATCTAAAGATAGTGTTGCATTTATTTATTTATTATTTATTATAAATAATCTGTTAGAATGTATCTCAATATGAAAGAATTGCACACCTTATTATGCTAGTCATAATTAATATATTGTTCTCTATTAGCAATTACTGATAGGCATTTTATGTCACCTGAATATTGATATATGATCTAACTCGTCGATAGATTTTCTAGACGAGCTTTCTCCTGTAAGTGTTAGGTAGACGTGTCTTATCTGCATTTTTACCATTTCTCTTGATGTATGGTGATCCATGTCTCTTCTCTTCCGGCGCGACTTGACTGAGGGGTTTGTTTCCCCGAGCGGCTCTTGTGGTTGCTGGGGGACGCCTGTTATGCCGGTTTCGATCGGCCTCCTGGCGCTAGGGGAGTGCCCCCGGCCGGGCTTTCCCCTCTGTCCTCTCGTGCCTTTGGGTAATTGCACTGATCTCTATGGTCATGCGATTGACGCTGTGATGTCACGAGCTGTAGATGTGTATATATAGTGAGTCTATCACTCACTTTAGTTAGGGCCAAGTGAAGGGTCGGTTGTGACCCATGGCGCCAGTCTTCACACGTGATCTGTGTCTCTAGGCTGCTGCCTATCTGACGCCTGTTGCTCTGTTCTGTTTCTATGGGTAAGTTTGTATTTTTTTTTTTTTTTTCTGTGAACCATTTTCCCCCATACATTGCTCTTGTAGGGTTGCCAGGTGGCTTCTCCAAAGATAATGGACACAATAGTAAAAGATGTGACACCCCCCCCCAATACATATACAAAAATACACCCTCAACCTCCCCCCCCAACACATAAAAAAATACACACTCACCCCCCCAATAGATATAAAAATATACCCCTAGCCCCCCCAATACATATAAAAAATATACACCCACCCCCCCAATGCATATAAAAATATACACCCACCCCTCCAATACATATAAAAATATACTCCCACCTCCCCAATACATATAAAAATATACACCCACCCCCCCCCCCCCAATACATATAAAAATATACAGCCAGCCCCCAAATACATATACAATTCTGAGTTACCTTGGGGATGGTCTCAGGTCGGGGCGGGGGGTGGAGCGGGGCACTGGTGGCTGCGTGGGAGGCAGTGTGGGGAGCCGTTGGCTGCAAAGGGGTGGGGGGGAAACCAGTGGCTGCAAAGGGGGGGGGGGGGGAACAGTCGCTGCAGGGGGGTGGCTGCGGGGGGGCCAGCGGCTGATCAGAGCAGTTGCCACCGGCCCGGCTCTCCCCCAGCTGCAGGCCTCCCTCTCACTTCGGCACGTACCGGAAGCTGAGCCCAGCTGACTTCCGGTGCTGACATCAGAGAGACTTGGCGCATGTCAGCATCCGACACCTCGGTGTGGGACAGACAGTGAGGGAAAAGCCTGCAAAACGGTGGGAGAGACGGGGCCGACGGCAACTGCTCTGACCGGCCACCGGGCTCCCCGCCGCCACCCTACAGTATGTTTGGAGATAGATAATACCGGACACATACATGTCCGGTATTACCTTTCATGTTATACCGGTCTGCCTGGTTCAAAACTGGACACCTGGCAACCCTTTGCTCTTGCTTTATTTGTCTTTAGTTTTTTTGATGAATAAATTTGATATTTTTTCTTATGTGTTCTATTAATATTTTAGAACTTATTCTATATAAATTTTTTCACCTGATATGATGTCCAACGGGTGGTTTCTGTGCACCTCATAATTATAGTGATTTAAATGATGGTTTATGGAGTGCTGTTTCCTTTCTCTTTTTTTGTGTTTTCTGGGCCTGCATCCGGTGGCCTATGTCGGAGATAGGGGTGACCATGGTTGGACATCTAGCCCTATGTTTCCAGGTCCATGGCCCCCTGTTAATCTCATTACCGGGCCTGGGCCGTATGCAATGTAACGGATTTTCTGGCCTGACTGACCCACCCAATCTCACATTGGCCCCTGTGGTCTAACCAGTCCCCATTACATGGTAGTGTCTTGTGGTGCACCTGTTGGCAACAGGACTCCTGAGTCTCCCGCATGATGTTGTGTGGGGATTGCCAACCCAGACAGGCAGCTGAGGTAGTGTGCTAGAGTCCTACCTACATACAGTGCAGCGCCTCCACCTCACCAGGATCTCTGCGTCCGCAAGGAGATGGTTCAGATGAGGAACTCCTCCGTGGTGCCCTCCTCTGCAGAGTAATTCCAGACTCACACATGAGGATGTCTTTAATCAAGGTCATCTTTATTGCTGGTGATGGTATGGGCCAGCTGCCCCTCACAGCTGGCAGCTCAGCCGCACATCTTTCTGTACTGTCCCTTAGAAAGGTACGCCCTCCCAACGGAGTGGGATCCCCTCTCCCCTCAGGGAGATCACCCCTGTGCCAGGTCCCTGGACACAGTGTGGCCTTGTCAGGCTTGATGCTGCTTGACTTAGAATTGGGCCACTAGTTACTGCACTAGTGGACCCCTCTCTCGCAAGTCTCAACCCAGACTTATTCCTTTCTCCAACAACTAACTTTTGGCAGTGCTGTGCCTTATATACTTCAGGAACTGGCACAGCTCTGATGTCACTAAGGCTAAGGCCCCGGTAACTCAGCTGCAATGCGCGCCCGCGAGATTGGCGGCGCGTGCAGCCGATTACCTGGTCTGCAGGGAGCTGCAGGAAGAGAGACCGGGGGGGCGTGGCGGGGGAGTGACGGGGGCGCGGCCATGACGTCACCCGGCAGGTTCGCCCTCATTGGCTGAACCGCCGGGGGACGTGCCGTATCGCTCGACGCATGTCCTGCTCTCAATTCTATTGAGCAAAGGAATGGAAGCAGGCACACGGTCTTTCTAAAGGTGCAGTTTATTGTGCCACCAAAGGTCCAACGTTTCGGCAAATAGATTGCCTTTATCAAGGAGAGGGCAGCCCTCTCCTTGATAAAGGCAATCTATTTGCCGAAACGTTGGACCTTTGGTGGCACAATAAACTGCACCTTTAGAAAGACCGTGTGCCTGCTTCCATTCCTTTGCTTAAGTACCTCTGGGATGTCTGGACCTCCCTGGATACAGCGCACCGGCAGATAAGTACCCCCCTCCAGCACCTACCAGCGGTGTGCATGTGCTTCTACATATGACTCAATTCTATTGAGAGCAGGAGCAGCTCTCGCCTCAGCGCTGCGGCCCCCCCTCGCAGCGGGCCCGGCACCATTGAGGGGAGGGATCTCGTGCGTGCAGCGTCTGCCACAGCGGACGCTGTAGTAGGCAGCGGGGTCAACCCCTAACGATGGACTCAGTGTATGCAGCCACTCCCATCCATGTATATGACACCTCACCAGGGTGTGAGGGCAAACCTCCATGATTACTGCTGGCAACCCTGTAACTTACCAGGTTTACTGCCAGCATGAGAGGAAACTGTAGGCCATTTTACAGCATGGCTACACAGACTAAACGGAGAGATACTATGGGTCCTGTATCACGGCTATTGTTTTCCCCCAGACTTGTCGGCGTCTCACTGAGTGGGGAAAAAGTATAACCACTGCCAGGGTTCTTCATTTCTTGATTTTTTTGTTATTTTTGCGACTGTCGTTGCAGTGGTCGATGTCTAGACCCTGTATATGTCGTTAGTCTCGGCCACTGAGACTAGTGTGTGGACCTCGCTGTGGTAGTGAACTTGAATGCTAACTTTTCCAGTAAGGATTCTGGAGGAACATTTAGGGTAAGCAAGCTTTGGCAGCACCCTCCACCTAGCCAGCTAGGAGTTTCGCCATATCCCCGTATTTGATGAAGTATTTCTGTCTTGCTAAATAGCGGACTACAAAATTAAAGAAAACAAGCACAAAGCGCAACAGAGGTAAGAGTAAAATATATTGCAACAGAAAACAAATAGCACGTATACACTTAAAATGTAGTCATCTGGAGTTCAGTCGGTTGTGTTTTAAAAGCATCTGTAATGCCTGTACACTTGATAGTTGGTGTATTGATAGCAGGGATTTCTTCAGACCACTTCAACCTGCACGCTGGGATCAGCTGTTTGTCGGTGCTGGTCTCACTTCCGGGTTCGCGTCTCCCATGTGTAGAAATCAGACTCGGCTGTCTGCCTACATATCTCCCTTAACTTTTTACTTTAATTGAGCAAACAGGAGTACACAATAACCAGGAACTGTAAATGAACTGATTATAATCATGAATAAACTTATCCCAAGACCATAACAAATGTTTAAAACCCATATTTGGGAATAACAGTGAATAATACATATAATAGTAAAATACAATACCATTCAAATACCAATTCAAACCTAGAGCCATTTAATTTGTAATATCACAGGAGTAACTAATATATGAGTCCTAAAAAAAGACTCAACACGTAAGGGGAAAAATCAACTACTGAAACACACACGACAATGTCTTTTAGAACTAAAAATTAATACCGGTATATATAAAATTTATATTAAATTGATATTTGATCAAATTAAAATTTAATTGAATTATAATTAAATGGCCCTCAGAATCAATCCGTCATCTCATCTAAACCTAGAAAAGACTGATAATTTATAGGTTATCAGATCTAAAATCCCATAAAAAATTGCACAGAGTGGCACAGACCCATCATTATAAGAAAGAGGCCAGATTAATTCCTTCATTTAAACCCTCTGATTAAAGGGTGCCCAATTTATGAATCCAATAAATTTACCTTTGATGTAGTTTGAGAAACCTGTCGCCACCTTTATCTCCCAATTCAACATGTTCTTTCCCTGTAAGTTTCAGTCTGCATGGATTCATATTATGTACAATTCTAAATTGTTTGGACACCCCGTGGGTTATAACGCCTCATTATGTTATCCCTATGTTCTAAAAACCTTTGTTTTTGTGTGCGTTTGATCCTCCCTATGTACTGTAGACCACGTCCACATTCCAGAATATAAACCACATATCTTGTCTTACAATTAATAAAACTCCAGATAGGGTATGTTGTATAGAAAGTATTGGATTTAAAAGTAGTCTGATTATCTTGAGTAAAATTACATGTTATGCATCTGCCATTACACTTATAACAACATTTAATGGACACATCCTTAGGGCTATGGACTCCATGAGCTTGTTCCCTATGCCTCAGAAGTGTAGGTGCCAACATATTTTTTAATGTGTTGGCCCTCCTATAGACAACTTTTGGTGTGTCAGTGATAATCCCTTTCAAAATGGAGTCTCACTGTAAAATATTCCAGTGCTTTGCCATAATCTTATTAATGTGTCTAGATGCTCCATTGAATTTGGTAATAAACAATACAGCCTGTGATCTTTCTTATGGGCCCTATCTGTAAGCTTAGTGGTTCTATCTAGAGACAGAGCCCTATTGTAAGCCCTCTCTATATTGGCCATTTGGTGTCCCTTCGATACTAATTTATTTTTACGTTGGTTCAATTGATTTACAAAGTCTTCCATGTTTGTGACGTTTCTCCTCAGTCTTTGAAAATGCCTGTATGGTATATTGCTAATCCATCTATGGTGATGGTTACTCCTGGCTTCTAAATATTTATTACCATCCACGTCTTTGTAGAAAGTTTGTAGAAAGTTCTAGTCTGAACACAGGAATCATCAGATATAAACAACACAAAATCTAAAAACGCTCTACTCTGGGTATCGTAACTATAGGTACATTTTAGATTAAAATGATTGTTATTCATATATTTAAAATAGATATCAATTGGTAAATACTACCTTTTCACACTACTAAAATATCATCAATAAAACATCGATAAAAACCTATATGTTCTAAAAAGGGATTATTGTTCCAAATAAATTGTTCCTCCCAAAAACCCCATCATAAATTTAGCAAAACTCGGTGCAAATGTAGAGCCCATTGCCGTCCCTTTTGTTTGTAGGAAGAAGTCATCATTAAATCTAAAATAGTTATGTGTTAAAATAAAATATACACATGTAAGGATAAACTTTCTTTGTATAATTGAAATCTCCAGGTCCTCTTTAAGAAAAAACTCTACCGCCTGAACTCCTAGTTTACAGTAGAGGCAACGTTTATTCTAACATTTGCCGTAAACTAGCCGGGTTACATTCTGGGTATGTGCTGGGTATGTTCTGGGCTAGTTTGAGGCACGTTTAAGGCATTTCTGCATTGACTAACGACCCATAGGATTAACACAGCAGGGATCCCTGGCATTCCAATTCAGTTTGAATGGGACTGCCAGGGACCCCCGCTGTTAATCTGATAGGCCATTAATCAATGCAGAAATGCTGGGGCTAGTTTAAGGAACGTTTAAGGCATGTATTCAGAATGTACCTGGGTGTTTCCTGGGTTTTTTGGGGAATTGCCACTGGTTTTTGTTCGAATAAGAGTTGCCTCTACTGTATGTATAATATTAGTATATAGTGATTCGACATCACAGGACACCCAAAGGTATCCTGTGCGCCAGTAAACTTATTGTATGAGGTTCAAGATATGCGCCGTGTCTTTAATATGTGACTTTAGTGTAACTACATACTTTTGGAGATACAAATCTAAATATTTTGACAAATATGCTGTCAAAGATTCGATCCGAGGTACGGTGGGTCTTCCAGGGAGATGGGGGGGGGGGGGGGGGTATTTACATCCTTATGGATCTTAGGAAGGTGATAAAAATGAGGGATCCTTGGATGTTCTATAGTCAAACATTTCAATTATTTTGGACTTAAAATTCCTTCCGTAGCTGCTTCTTCTAAAATGGCAGCAAGATCCATTTTAAAAAATAAAGTCGGATCCTTCTTAAAATTTGATATGATATAACATCTTGCAACAGTCTCCTAGCTTCATAGGTATAATCTGTTTTATTCTGTATTATGATACTACCACCTTTGTCTGCCTGTTGTAGTGTGTTTTTTACTATTCGCTCCGGCTAAATAAACTTTGTTTTTTTAAATCCTTGTTTTCTGTCTATTGATTGTATGATCCCTGGTAGTCAGGAAAAACCCTGATCGTGACATACAGTACCTTTTGTGGTTGCAGATGTGGAATCGTTGGGATCAGGGCTGAAATACTTACAGGCGTTTCAGCAATGAGTAGATTCTATTCTTTGACACCTCAGAGCCAAGGCTTACAGTAAACGCATATAGGGTACTCAAAATATTTTCCCGTTCGGCTAGTATAGTCGACACAGAGAACATGGCTGTCCAATTCCGTAGTTGGTCCAAGGACGACTTGGTCAACTAGAGTTTAGTGGAAGGTTAATCACCAGAATCATTTATCAAGCCAAAGGCCAAGGCACCCACCGACATCCCAGAGCCCTGTGCGGCTAGTCCCCACAGCCACTCCATGAGCCTATGTCCTAGCACCAGCAGTGAGGCTAGTAAATTGGAAGTAGCCGCAGTCCCACGACTCTCTACCGGACATGCTCGCTTTTTTTAAACCAAACCCCACAGTGGAGGAACATTTTTCTGTCATACATTGCGTGAGTATCAGCTTGTCCCAGGCTAAAAGTCGATCTCTGCCCAGTGAAACCACATCTGGCTCCAGAGATCCTGGTGCCAGTCTTATCCTACGTCTAACCTACAACACTTTTTCCCCATTTCGTGGAGGGCAGGAAGGACATCGATCACTACCTTCGGTCATTCGAGAAGCAGTGTCATCGCCACCGTTCACCCGAGGACGACTGATTAAAATTTCTCTCTTCCCAGCTCAATTAAAATCTGCCACAGCATTCAGGGATATTGACACAGAAGACGCTGGTGACTACAAGGTCATAAAGGGAGTTGTGTTGGCATGGTATGAGATTAACCTGGGACCTACAGGACCCAGTTTTGGTCCCTGCAGCAGGCACCACAAGATTCCAATTCCGGGTTTGTATACCGCCTAGCCCACTACCTTATGCCACTGGAAAGAGGGCTGTACAATCCGCAACTTTATAATCTCCTAGACCTGATCGTTAAGGGTGCAGTTCTTGCTCGCCAGAGATCAAGGAGTGGATTGTGGGCCGCAAGCCAGAAAGTGCCCTAAATGCTGCCGAATGGCAGATTCATTTGTGGTGGCCCATCCATGCTTTCGCCACCACCACCACCATCATCAGCCAAACCTCAACCCAGTAGAGACAAAACGGTTGGACCTCCAACATGGAGAACTTCCCTGCCACCTGCAGCAACCCATTCGCAGCCAACCGAGTTTGTCCACGAAAAGAAGTGCTAGCTTTGCGGCTAGACCGGCCACATGCAGGCCAATTGGCCCAACGCTAATCGACCCACTCACCCCAATTTTGGACCACGTCCCCCAGCTTCCCGCAGATGAGTTACCTGGTAAATCAGTAGGTCCAGCAAGCTAGTAACATTTCTGATCCAGGCCCAGGGCCTGTGCACCACATTGTTGCAGTCAGAATGGATGTCCAGCATGTCCATCTCTGCCCAGGCAAACGAATGGCTGCCGGGTTGCTAGATTCCGTAGCCTCTCTCCCTAGTCCGGCTCGGTCTGATCGATCCAGAGAACATCATCCCAGAGGAAGAGCTTTGTGTTAAGATGGCCAATGGTGTCCCCTTCAACATCCCGGTAGCCCTTGTTTTCCTGGACTCAGGAGACATGGCGTCTGAGATGCGAATAACGCCTGGGCTGAAAAACTACATGCTCATCAGCAATTACATGGGGTGGCTGGTTTGTGACTTTGATTATGGTCACCCCAGTCAACTGCAGCCAATCCTAGGCTGCTACTAGCCAGCCAGATTCTGTTATCCCTGAGGCAGGGGATCTTACATTAATCACTCCCAGGACCTTGGAGTCAACGCATAGGGATGTAACACTGGAGACCAGTGTGGTAAGATGGGCATCCCTTAAGTGGACTGATGCACCAACCCCTGACAAGGGCTGAGGGTACGGAGCAGGGATGGGCTTTGAGGGAAGCTTTGCGGTTGGATCCAAGCTTAGAAGGAAGCGTGCTGCCAACACTGTCTCTAAGCCCGGATCCGAGCACCTCCTATGTAAGCGTTGACTTTTGCACAGGGTCCAAACCCCTGAAGTTCCGGACTGACCGGTATGGACACCAATCAGGCAGCTGGTCGTAACCGTGGCATACAGGGCTTGGCATCAAGGGGCAATTCGCACGAAAGCCCATCTAAGCCAGAACTTTTGTTGGCCAGGGTGGCACAGGCAGTGGCAGCATTCTACTTCAATGTCTGCCAGCAAGTAGGGAGACAGTGAATTTGCGAAGGCACCTTTGAGACCGCTACCAGTAATTAGGGAACTCTTGCTGTGGGTAGTAGTCGACACGGTGGGCCCCAAGGCCAAAAGGTGATATCCTAACCGATCACAGGACGCAGTTCATGTCCGAACTTCTCAATTGTATCTGGGCTTGGTGTGGCGTTAAGTAACTCTGCACTGGTCCCTACCATCCTCAGACTAACGGACTGTATGAGCGGTTGAATGGTACCCCGAAGCAGATGCTGCAAGCATTTGTGGAAGCCGAAGGCAGGGCCTGGGAAGCTCATTTGCAGCACCTGTTTTTTACCTACAGAGGGGTGCTGCAGGATTCTACTGGCTTCTTGCCCTTCAAGCTTCTGTATGGGCGCCGATCTGTTCCAAGAGGGATGGGAGGGTGAGACCCCCACGACTTATACCTCAGTGGTGAAGTACATGCTGGAGTTCAAAGAGCAGTTAGAGTACCTCATGGGGTTGGCACAGGCTAACCTCAGGGTGGCATAAACTAAGCAGAAGCATTGGTATGACCGCAATCCCCGTAACAGATCATTTGTAGCAGGGCAGCATATTTTGCTTCTGAAACCCACTCACCAGAACAAGCTAATTGCTGCCTTTTCTGGCCCGTACACGGTTATCCAGAGGGTAAATTAAATAAATGATGTGGTAGCATTAGATGAAGATCAGACTAGACAGAGAACATAACACATCAATATACTGAAGGCTTATTATGCGAGTGAGCTGGTGGTCATGGCCGCTTGTAGCCAAGCACTGAGAGATCTGGCAAGCCAGTAATACTGGTACCTGCCCGACCTCCTTGGAGAAGCCCAACATGGAGGCTACACGGATCATGGCAATATCAGGACCCAGCTCACTGTTCCCAAACGGGGTAAGTGAGAGAGTTGATAGGGAGATATCGGATCCTGTTTACGGATAAGCCAGGCAGGACCCACCTAGCTGATCATCCAGTCAACACTGGCGATCAGCAGCCCCCCCGCAAGTCGGCCTATAGGGTCTCTGCCGAAGTTCGGCAAGGTATAGAGGATCTCTCACTCGCAAAGTCCCTGGGCATCGCCGGTAGTCTTAGTCACCAAAAAACATGGTACTACTCGCTTCTGTGTCGACTAACGGAAGCTCAATGCCCAAACCATTACAGATGCCTATTTGATGCCCCGCATGGGTGATCTGTTAGATGAGCTTGCGGGGCTAAGTATCTGACCACTATGGATCTGAATAGGGGGTATTGGCAGAGCCCATTGAACCCAGATATGCAGGAGAAGTCAGTGTTCATCACCACGAATAGCATGTATGAATTGTTTGTCATGCCTTTCCGAGTGAAGAATGCTCCGGCTACCTTTCAGCGCCTGGTCAATCGTTTGCTGGAAGGGATGCAGGGATATGCCTGGGACTATATAGATAACCTAGCTGTCTACAGCAAGACGAGCACCTGGTGGACGTAGAAGCAGTGCTTGGCTGGATTAGGCAGGCAGGTGTGACCCTAAAACCCACTTCATGCCAGATTGGTGTGTCCGAAGTACTTTACCTGGGACAGTTCAAGCCCAAGACGGCCAAGGTTGCCGCCATAGTCAGTGGCTGGTTCCCCGCACCCAAAAGCAAGTACTCCCCTTCCCGGGGACGGCCAGTTTAAGCCCCCTATGGACCTGGCCCACAAACGACTCCCCCGCATTGTGATCTGGTCTCCAGAGTGTGAGGTCACTTCCCTGAAGACTATCCTCAACTAGTGGCCCCCAACTACAACAAGAGGTTCCTGGTGCAGACCGATGCATCCACTTATGGTAACGGAGCCATCTTCAGCCAGCTGGACGAGGATGGGGTTAGGCACCTGTTTGTAATGTATGCCTCAGCCGAAAGCTGTTGAAACGGTAGGTTGCATACGCTAAGATTGACAGTGTTTTGCCATGGTTTGGGCTCTGTGGAAGTTGCAATCCTATGTGTACGGTAGGAGTTTTACAGTGGTCACCGACCGCAATCCCCTTAGTTGATTACACCGGGTCTTCAGTGAGAACAGCAAATTTTCGCACTGGAGCGTGGCTCTTCAAATATAACTTTACAATTCAGCATAAGAAGGCCAGCGACCATGGCAATGCTGATGGCGTCTCCCAGCAGAATGACCATAGCCTGGTGAAATCAGCTTAGATTTCCCTCGACACAGGAGGGCAGCTCATCAGGGCCACCACCCCTGGAGTCTCATCTAGAAGGGAGAGGTGTGACGGCTGGCCTCACACAGGCTTTCTTTCTATGTGAGAAGAACTCCCCGCTGTCAGTGTAATGTGTTGCATATACCTGTAGTGTGACACTGCTATTCCCCATGTACCTAATGTGTTTCCTGGGCCTCCATCCAGTGGCCTATGCCGGAAATAGGAATGACCATATTTGGGCATTTTGCCCTATGTTTCCGGGTCCACAGCACCCTGTTAATCTCATTACCGGGCCAGGGACATGTGCAGAGGCCAGGGTAGTCAGCCACCAGCCGTTTGAGACTAGGGGTCTCATATCGTGACAATCACTTTCTAAAGATAGCAAGTCAACAATATATTTCAAATGCATTTGGTACATTTTGTAAAGGGAAAACTAACTCTGATATAGTGATGGTGTACCTTAATCCTTTTGATGGTTGAAGAGCCTCTAATACGTTGCAGTCTCCCCTGGCAGCAAAAGGGTTAATGAGCTTGATGTACAGATTTTCACACCACAAAGAAACTTGTAAGTGAAGAACCCTGGGAAATGAGATATTCCTTTATGAAGCAACACAGAACATGTCTGCAGGCTTCTAATATAGTGGCCAACAGTAAAATAATATGAATGGAGTTTTCCAGGGACTTTAACACATATTCCCTGCCCCCAATATGTTATAGCTAGAGATTACGGATTTCAGTGTTTATTGTTTTGTGAAATCTGTGGTTTTCTTTTTTTTGTTTTCTCTGTGTTTTCATTTTAGTGTTAACAACGGAAGACAATTGAGACGCACTGGAATTCAGTGTTTATCTGCACCTTTTTATATATATATATATATAAAGGTGGCGAGTAGATTTTTTGGTTCGGCGAGTAGATTTTTGGGTGATTTGTCAAGCACTGTATATATATATATATATATATATATATATATATATATATATATATATATATATATATGCAAATACAACTGTATGCTCATCTGCATGTCTTAGGCAGGTCTGCAACCCCGCCTTTCCTGTGGAGGGTTTTTGTCACTTTTTTTACTCACCTTAACTTAACTCAGTATTATGGTATATATATATATATATATATATATATATATATATATATATATATATATATATATATATATATACCATAATACTGAGTTAAGTTAAGGTGAGTTAAAAAAGTGACAAAAACCCTCCACAGGAAAGGCGGGGTTGCAGACCTGCCTAAGACATGCAGATGAGCATACAGTTGTATTTGCATATATATATATATATATATATATATATATATATATATATATATATATATACAGTGCTTGACAAATCACCCAAAAATCTACTCGCCGAACCAAAAAATCTACTCGCCACCTAGTCCCGCCTCTAATCCCGCCCCCAACCCTGCCCCCAACCCCGCCTCTAATCCCGCCCCCAGTCCCTCATTTTTAAAAAAACAAATTCCTAGTAAGAACATTCGTTTTTGACATTAGTTTATTTATTGTATTACATTATACTACAATTAGTCGTGTGTGTGTGTGTGTGTATAAATGTCGAATCTAGAAAAAAAAGCCAGAATATTTAAAGCAGCAATCCCGCCTGGGATCTTACCTGATCCGCAGCCTCTCAATGTCCAGGTACCCTCATTCCGGCAATGTTATACATTGGAGGGGATGTGTTCCCTACCTGTCTTCTGGGTTAGGGGGGGGGGGGGGGAGTTCCGATGTCTTCAGTGTGAAGCTTGAGTCAGATCTGGAAGTAAGCAGTATAGGTTATTTCAGTGTAGTATAGAGCAGTTAAGATATATAGGGTAAATAAGATATCCAGATCCCGAGTGTGAGAGAGTGTGGGGGAGAGAGAGAGAGTGTGGGGGAGAGAGAGAGAGTGTGGGGGAGAGAGAGAGAGTGTGGGGGAGAGAGAGAGAGTGGGGGAGAGAGAGAGAGAGAGTGGGGGAGAGAGAGAGAGAGAGAGTGGGGGAGAGAGAGAGAGAGAGAGAGAGAGAGAGAGAGAGAGTGGGGGAGAGAGAGAGAGAGAGAAAGAGAGAGTGGGGGAGAGAGAGAGAGAGAAAGAGAGAGTGGGGGGGAGAGAGAGAGAGAGAGAGAGATGAGAGAGAGAGAGAGAGGGGGGAGAGAGAGAGAGAGTGGGGGAGAGAGAGAGAGAGTGGGGGAGAGAGAGAGAGAGTGGGGGAGAGAGAGAGAGAGTGGGGGAGAGAGAGAGAGAGAGAGAGAGTGGGAGAGAGTGGGGGAGAGAGGGTGGGAGAGAGAGAGAGAGAGAGAGAGGGTGGGAGAGAGAGAGGGTGGGAGAGAGAGAGAGAGGGTAGGAGAGAGAGAGAGGGTGGGGGAGAGAGAGGGTGGGGGAGAGAGAGAGAGAGAGAGGGTGGGAGAGAGAGAGAGAGGGTGGGAGAGAGAGAGAGAGAGGGTGGGAGAGAGAGAGAGAGAGGGTGGGAGAGAGAAAGAGAGGGTGGGAGAGAGGGTGGGAGAGAGAGACAGAGAGAGAGACAGATAGAGAGACAGAGACGGATAGAGAGAGACAGAGAGACGGATAGAGAGAGACAGAGAGACGGATAGAGAGAGACAGAGAGACGGATAGAGAGAGACAGAGAGACGGATAGAGAGAGACAGAGAGACGGATAGAGAGAGACGGAGAGAGAGAGACTAAGGCTGGGGCCATAGAGGGGTGAGCAGTTTGGAACCGCGCTGACGCTGAGGCTCGCCTGCTGAAATCTGCGCGATTTCATGCCCATGCAGGCGAGCCAGCGGGCGCGATCGGGAGACGGGGGGAGACTGACGGAGGCGGGGCAGTGACATCGCTGGGCCAATCCCCCGCGACGCACCGACGTCAACGTCATGGCGCCGTGACGTTGACGCTGCTCCGCGCTGATTGGATGTTTTCAGCCGACAGTGCTCTGAAAAACAGTTTTGCTGTCGGCTGAAAACTCCAGCGCCTCAGCACGCCTGCGGACGCTCGCGTGAGCCCCCTCTCAAGGCATCCTCATTGAGGATGCAGGGGCTCAGCACGGAGCGTCCGCACGGCTCAGCGCGGCCTGTCCTTCTATGGACTCGGCCAGAGAGCCAGAGAGAGAGAGACACAGAAAAAGAGAGAGACACAGAAAAAGAGAGAGACACAGAAAAAGAGAGAGACACAGAAAAAGAGAGACACACAGAAAAAGAGAGAGACACAGAAAAAGAGAGACACACAGAAAAAGAGAGACACACAGAAAAAGAGAGACACACAGAAAAAGAGAGACACACAGAAAAAGAGAGACACACAGAAAAAGAGAGACACACAGAAAAAGAGAGACACACAGAAAAAGAGAGACACACAGAAAAAGAGAGACACACAGAAAAAGAGAGACACACAGAAAAAGAGAGACACACAGAAAAAGAGAGACAGAGAGAGAGAATGTGAGACAAAGACAGAGAGAGTGCGAGGGCGAGAATGCGAGGGCGAGGGCGACACAGGGAGAAGGCGAGGGCGACACAGGGAGAGGGTGACACTCACAGACACACACACTCACAGACACGCAGAGACACACTCACGCAGAGACACACTCACGCAGAGACACACTCACGCAGAGACACACTCACGCAGAGACACACTCACGCAGAGACACACTCATGCAGAGACACACTCATGCAGAGACACACTCACGCAGAGACACACTCACGCAGAGACACTCAGAGACACACACTCACTCAGGCACACGCACAGGCACACGCACAGGCACACTCACTCAGACACACTCACTCAGACACACTCACTCAGATACACTCACTCAGACACACTCACTCAGACACACACACGCAGAGACACACACCACGCAGAGACACACACGCAGAGACACACACGCAGAGACACACTCACTCAGAGACACTCAGAGACACACACTCACTCTGACACACACACACACAGACACACACACACAGGCACACACACACAGGCACACACACTCACGCAGAGACACTCATGCAGAGACACACTCAGAGACACACTCACTCAGAGACACACTCACTCAGAGACACACTCACTCAGAACACTCAGAGACACACACTCACTCTGACACACACACACACACAGACACACACACACAGGCACACACACACAGGCACACTCACTCACGCAGAGACACACACGCAGAGACACTCATGCAGAGACACACTCAGAGACACACTCACTCAGAGACACACTCACTCAGAGACACACTCACTCAGAACACTCACTCAGAACACTCAGAGACACACACTCGCTCTGACACACACACACACACACACACAGACACACACACAGACACACACACACAGGCACGCACACACACACAGGCACACACACACAGGCACACACACAGACACACTCACTCACAGACACACTCACTCAGACACTCACTCAGACACACTCACTCACAGACACTCACTCACAGACACTCACTCTGTCACTCACACACACACTCACCGGGTCGCACGCGGCAGCAGGCCCCTCCGCACGGCAGCAGGCCCCTCCTTAAGGCAGCAGGCCCCTCCGCACGGCAGCAGGCCCCTCCGCACGGCAGCAGGCCCCTCCTTAAGGCAGCAGGCCCCTCCGCAAGGCAGCAGGCCCCTCCGCAAGGCAGCAGGCCCCTCCGCACGGCAGCAGGCCCCTCCCCCCCCCCCCCCGAAGCACGCTCCCCGAACACCAAGCGGGGATCGGGGGCAGGTGATTAGGGGGAGATCATTCGCAGGAGGCGCGCACGGGGGAAGCTGGGTTGGCGCTTCCCCCTCCGTCCCACGTGGGATGCGCGCGGGGCTTGCTTTGGGCTTCCCCCTCCGTCCCACGTGGGTTGCGCGCGGGGCTTGCTTTGGGCTTCCCCCTCCGTCCCACGTAGGGAGCGGAGGGGGGAGGGAGCGGAGGGGGCTAGATTGCGCGCGGCGCTTGTTTTGGGCTTCCCCCTCCGTCCCGCGGGGGGGGGGGGTGAGGGTGCGGGGGATTCTGGGTTGCTGGGGGGGGCAGGCAGCGGGCCCACAGGCAGCACAGAGGGCCCACAGGCAGCACAGAGGGCAGGACACCCTGCTTGCCCTGTGCATGCGCGCCGGGACCAAGGAAATCGCCGCCATTTTTTTTAAAACTTTTTTTTAAAATGTAATGAACAGGCACCCGGCCGGGCTCCCCCTGACTCACGGGAGGAGATCAGGGGAAGGAGCTCTTCCCCGCGTTAACCCAATCAGGGAGGGAGATTATTTATTTATTAAAAAAAAAAAAATTTGGCAGGAGCAGGGGAATTCATAGAGCTGCAGCACGGCTCGCCAGCGGCCTAAATCCACTCGCAACGGGCGAATGGTTATCATTATTTGTCGAGCACTGTATATATATATATATATATATATATATACAGTGGTTGACAAATCACCAAAAAATCTACTCGCCACACAAAAAAATCTACTCGCCACCTAGTACCAAACGTGTGCTGCTTGGGCCAATAGGAGCTCGCCACAATGTTAAATCCACTCGCCCGGGGCGTGCAAATGTATAGGTTTTGAGAGAGAAAAAAGGCCCTAAATAAAGCACTCTAGTATATGTATCAGTACAAATCACATAAGGTTTATTAATGTATTGTCACAGAACAAAAATGGTTAAAACAAAGCACAGAAATGTTTAAAATACAGCATGGATCCCCTGTACATTACAAGGCTAAACAATTCCCTCAAAGAAAATGCCCAAGATACACTCAGATAGTATTCTGAAACACCTGACAAAATAAACCTGGTGTGACACCCAACAGACTAAATAGTCACAGCTAAGGCTATGTAATAATCTGCAAAGATCAGAGTCACAGCTAAGGCTATGTAATAATCTGCAAAGAAGTCTAATATGCCTGCTGGCCCCTGCAATATGGAGTTTGTCTGAAGCGACAATGAGTGGCAGGTAAGTGACAGCAGAGATACACAGATTAAAGCCTAAGAATACATGTTAGCCTATAGCTAGAGATAGTGATACATCACCTATGGTCAGGTACAGTGTGGTCGGTGCATTCAGGGTGGAACAAGGAGGGATGTTAGAGCATGGTAATGTGACCCAAAGGGGGGACAAACCAGGGGATCCTGCCTGCTGGACCTGCTCCTACGCGTTTCGGCACACAGCCTTCTACTGGGAGTAGATGTATAGGTTTGTTGAACACTGTATATATATATATATATATATAATTTCCATACTTCCTTTGGGTTACTTTTGTATTCTCTAGTATCTTTAACCTTGGGTGCTACAGGAAGTCTAATTCAATAATAAATTATGCTTAATTTCTACTTTTTATTGGTTGTGACCTGGATGTGCAAAATGATCCGTCAATTGATTTTTCTGTGTTTTTTTCGAGTTAAAATCTAAAACAGGAATCCCTAGTTATAACGCACACCTGAACATAAGTATATAATGGCCTAATATAGAGTTTGGTTACTATTATGATCCATACTTATTGGTAATTGTTTTGGTTACGCGGCTGTGAGAGCAGCTAACCGACCAACTCATTTCAGGCACAGTAATACTCTGCACATTTTTGCTTTTGTGAGTACAACATTTAGGTTGCTGTAGAAGGCACAGAGAAATACACTTGCTATGTATCATTGGTCCGGGCACTTTGCTCATTGTATGTGTATTAAAATTAACTCTATTCAAAATAAATTTAGCCTGTACAGTTATCATGCCAACCCAACTATATTTGTGCGCTTGTATGTGAGAACAAATTATGTATAACAGTTTGTTTTTTCATTAAAAACAAAAAGAAAGTATACAAATAATAATCATGATGGTTGGACAACCTTAGGAAATAATTTGTTTTCTAAAAAAAAAGTTTGCGGATATTATGTTATGTTTGATTCGTGTGTTTCACTTTATGAATCTAGATTTATGGAGAATTTGCAAGCGGAGGTGCAAGAAATGGAATTCATTCAATTTTCCAAAGGTATGAACTTCATGAGGAAAGAAGACTTTGCAGAATGGCTGCTTTTCTTCACCGACGAGGAAAACAATGACGTCTACTGGCAAAACGTGCGGTCCAGAGTCCCTCCGGGCGAGGTGGGTATACCTATTGCCTATTTCATACGCAGCAATTAAAACCTGGGACATTCACAAAAGTTCAGGGGAGAGAGAGAGCGCCTCGCTTTGGCAGTTATTCATTAGATTGCAATAGTGCCAAGTGGGGCAGTACTGCAAGGAACCTTCCATTGACTTAAATGGTCATTTCCGTGCAATGGTGCCCTGGTTAGCATTATTGCAACTTTATAAATCTCCATATGTCCTTGAATAACACAGACAATAGTTAAAAGATACAAAAAAAAAAATTAAAAGCTGAGAAAGCATCAAATAGTAAAAAACCTTTATTCATTTTTTTTAAATGAAAAAAATTGAAAAATTCACCAACATTGATATCTTTGTGTCCACCATCAAAATAGACAAACTGCAGTGTCGTTTCTCGCACTGCCGAGAGCGGCGATTCTTCCGAACAGCTGATTTTCTCACATTGCTATGTTGGGGAGAGTTACTGCCAGAACATTTCTTCGTGTGTTTTGTGTTTTATACAGCAGAGGTTCTTCTGGGAAAGGCTTTTGGCGCTTTTTTTTTCTTTTAGGTTTTTTATTGCACTGTAGGACTCTAAGGCGGCGTCCATAGTGCAAGCGACCGCATGCACGGTGCGAACAACAGGCCGCACCTCTATGAGGCAGGCCACATGGCGCGCGACAAAGTGCGAAAGTGCGGCAGCATTTTCTGGAGACACGGGGATTTGTTTTTGTCGCGCGATGGTCACGTGAGTGGTTCAGCCAATGAGGGTGAACCAGCCTCGTGATGTCCCTGATACGAGCGATCTCAGTCCACAGATCGCTGGGGCGACAGGCGCGTGCTACGTCATGTTCTCTGGCGCACGCGCCCACTATATCCAAGGCCTTTGGAAGTTCTTTGATAGAGCGGAGACCTCCGGGAAAACCACTGGCAGAGACCAATCATTGCCTTAAAGAGGCAATCCAAGCGGGTGATTGTTTTTGCAATTTATTTTGAAGTAAAACTTCTTTCGTGACCGTGCCATCCAAAAAAATCTGATAGGGAAAAAACCTGAAAATTGTCCCGAAAAAAATAACGAAAGTGACTGATTGCGCATGTGCAGAATTGTATTCTGCGCATGTGCAGCAGCATTGCTGACATACACACACCACCACCCTCCTCCCCCTCCCTCCCCCCTTCTCTCCTCCTCCTCCCTCCCCCCTTCTCTCCTCTCCCTCCCTCTAGAGCACAGTACCCCCCCTCTCTCCAGGGCACAGTACCGGGCGGCGCTGGCAGTTACCTGACCTCTGGTCGGGCTCTAGCTAACCCGAGGCAGGCAGCTCCGCGCATGGGTACCGGGACCCAGCTGTCCCCCCCTGCAGCAGGCCTCTCTTCGCTGCTGATGTGGGTGGCCTGTGTCGGCCCCGCCCTCGTGCCGAACGTTCAGTGGCTTGAAGGCAGGGTACAGAAGGTGCGTGTGCGATGTGCAGGGGGGGGGGGGGTGATTGATGTGAGATGCAGTGGGGGTGATGAGATGCGGGGGGTGATGTGGGGTGGGGGGGGGGGGTTATCTATTAGGTATTCCTGAATATTATCCCATACTAAACCTAGTAGTTTCCCCTCTATTGATGTTAGGCATACAGGTTTGTAATTCCCCGGTTGGCATGTATCTCCCTTTTTACGTTTAGCCAGCACGTCTGCTTTACACCAATCTTGATACTTGTTATTGAGCCTGTGGAAATGGAGTCCTTGAATATAACATGTAATGGTTTAGCTATTACTGAGCTTAGCTCCTTAAGAACGCTTAGATGTATGCCATCGGGGCCAGGTGCTTATTACATTAATTTTATCAAGCCGCAAATACACTTCTTCCTCCGTTAAACAATTGTTCGTTAACATAGAGGTTGGAGTTTCCTCCTGAGGCACTACTATTGCAATTAATTCTTCCCTGATAAACACAGAGGCAAAGAATTTGTTTAGTACCTTTGTTTTTTCCTGATCGCCAATAATCTGCTTGCCCATCTCACACTGAAATGGTACTATATTTTCTTTTCAAATCTTTTTGTTATTAAGGTACTTAAATAACTTTTTAGGGTTGATTTTACTTTCTGTTGCAATCCTTTTTTCATTTACAATTTTTGTTCATTTCATTGCCCTTTTGCAACTTTTATTTACATTCCTTATAATTCTGATATGATGCTTCCGTCCCTTCTGACTTTAATAATAGCCTGCCTCTTTTTTTTCTTTTCCTCCCCAAACTGTTTATTTAGCCACATTGGTTTAGACTTGTTTCTTTTATATTTATTACCCAAGGGTATACACTGATAAGTGTGGGTTTTTAACGTTTTAAAGACTGCCCATTTATCTTTCACAATTTTCCCTACAAAAAACATAATCCCAATGTATACCTTGTAGATTATTCCTCAGTTTATTAACATCTGCCTTTCTAAAATGTTAAGGTCTTTGTTGAACCCATGTATACGGTTTTTGATCATTTATTTCAATTGAGATCATGTTATGATCCCTGTTTTCCAAATGGTCCAGGACTTCAATATTTGTTACTAGCTGAGAGACCCGGCGTTGCCCGGGAGTCACACTGTTCCCCCCCCCCCACACACACACTGTCTCCCCCCCAGACACACACTGTCCCCCCCTCCCCCACACACTGTCCCCCCCCCTCACACACACACACACACACACACACACACACACACACACACACACACACACACACTGTCCCCCCCCCCCTCCCCCACACACACACTGTCCCCCCTCCCCCACACACACAGACTGTCCCCCCCCCACACACACTGTCTCCCCCCCACACACACAGTGTCCCCCCTCCCCCACACACTGTCCCCCCCCCTCCCACACACACACACACACACACACACACACACACACTGTCCCCCCCCTCCCCCACACACACACTGTCCCCCCTCCCCCACACACACAGACTGTCCCCCCCTCCCCCCCACACACACTGTCCTCCCCCACACACACAGACTGTCCCCCCCTCCCCCACACACACACTGTCTCCCCCCCCCACCCACACACTGTCCCCCCCCTCCCCCACACACACACTGTCCCCCCTTCCCCACACACACAGACTGTCCCCCCCTCCCCCACACACACACTGTCCTCCCCCACACACACAGACTGTCCCCCCCCCCCCCACACACACTGTCTCCCCCCCACACACACACTGTCCCCCCTCCCCCACACACTGTCCCCCCCCTCACACACACACACACACACACACTGTCCCCCCCCCTCCCCCACACACACACTGTCCCCCCTCCCCCACACACACAGACTGTCCCCCCCTCCCCCCCACACACACTGTCCGCCCCCACACACACAGACTGTCCCCCCCTCCCCCACACACACACTGTCTCCCCCCCACACACACACTGTCCCCCCCGCACACACACACACACTGCCCCCCCCCCACACGTAGGCCGCGGCCTGTAGAGGGTCTGCGGTTGCGGAGGGAGATCTGTGGCGTGCGTCCCGGTCCGCGGGTCATAGAGGGTGTGCGGTAGCGGGAGGGAGATTTGTGGCGTGGTGGGCGGTCCGCAGGCCGTACAGTGTGTGAGGTAGCGGGAGGGCGATCGGTGCCGCGGCCTGTAGAGGGTCTGCGGTTGCGGAGGGAGATCTGTGGCGTGTGTCCCGGTCCGCGGCCCGTAGAGGGTGTGCGGTAGCGGGAGGGAGATGTGTGTCGTGCGCTGGCGTTCGGAAGAGCTCCGTGCGGGCCGCTGCCGAAGTGAGTAGGTAGCCGGTGGCGATGTTGTTTAGCGGGAGATGGGAGGGGCGCGGTAGCGGGAGGGAGATCTGTGGCGTGCGTCCCGGTCCGCGGGCCGTAGAGGGTGTGCGGTAGTGGGAGGGAGATCTGTGGCGTGCTGGTCGGTTCTCGGGCCGTACAGTGTGTGAGGTGCCGATGGTGTTTGACTGTAGGCCGCGGCCTGTAGAGGGTGTGCGGTTGCGGAGGGAGATCTGTGGCGTGGACCGGGGGGGGGGAGTTGGGGGTGGGCGAGGGTGGTGTTTTGAAGAGGCAGTCTGCAGTGTTTGGTGTTGTGTGAATGTTGTGTGAATGTGTGTGTGTGCAGTGTCTGCAGTGTTTGGTGTTGTGTGAATGTTGTGTGAATGTGTGTGTGTGCAGTGTCTGCAGTGTTTGGTGTTGTGTGAATGTGTGTGTGTGTGCAGTGTTTGGTGTTATCGTGCGTTGTGTGTAGGTGTTGTGTGTAGCTGATTCTGTACCTGATTGGGCAGTCTGTGGTAGCAGACGGTGAGGGTTTTGATAGCTGTGAAGCGTGGCCCCAGAGCAGTGAAGGTTGTGCTGCAAATGCAAAGCGTTCCCAAAGCTCAGTGAGGGGTGGGACAGTGTAGAAGTATTAGCTCAGTGAGGGGTAGGACAGTGTGGCATTGGTGTTGGACGCAGGCCAATGAGAGGTGTGCGGGGGCGGGCATTGGACGCAGGCCAATGAGAGTCAGTGAGGGCTGGGACAGTGTGGCATTGGTGTTTGACGCAGGCCAATAAGAGGTGTGCGGGGGCGGGCATGGCCTGAGCCGGAGTGATAGGCCCAAGGTCCTATGCGATTGGCCCTTGGGACGCAGACATACAGTGCTTTCTGAAATATATAGTAGATTACTTCTACATTGTTTGATATTACCAAATCCAGTACTGCCCCTCTCCTGGTTGGTTCTTCAATAATGCTGGTCATGTAATTGTCTTTAAACACCCTCAAACACCTGTTTCCTTTTGTTGTAATGCTAATCTCATTTCACCAGTCTATGTCTGGATAATTAAAATCACCCATTATGCAAACATGACCTAGTTTACATAGTAACATAGTAACATATAAACATCTCCACCTGCTCTTCTATTTGCTCAATCCTTCCAAAAAAAGGGAATAGCACTCATCAAACCATGTTTCAGCAATGACTATGAAATCATACTGCTCCCTTTCAGGTATTAATTGAAGCTCCCCCATTTTATCGGTCAGGCTTCTTGCATTAGCAAAAAGTATTTAATCAAAGGAGTCATTCAATTTCATCTTTTGATCAAAAAATGATTTAAGCCTCTTAACTCTGTGAAGGTAAACTCAATTTAAGCAGTTACCTACACTAAATGTATAATATTTCTTATTGTCTTATGGACTAAAAATCTTCACTATTAAAGAGAAGGTGGTAGGCTGGGACTGAACAACAAGTCTGACTGGCAAGCACATAAAAGAGGTATTAATTTAGATACAGAACATGTACCAAAGTTATTCATCCCCAGCACAGGTTGCCGTAGCTAAATCTACTGTACTTGCTGCTAACCAGATAGTCCACCTTAATACTCTCAGCATCTAAAGCTTAGCAGTAAATCCCCATGATTTAGATCTGTTTAAAATATTACATAATCTATAGCAGACATGCATAAAGTACTGCAACTTAAAAGCATTAGTCCCTAACCAGTCATGGGTTGAAAGAACTCACACACACTATTATTATAGTTGTTATATAGCACCAACATATTCCACAGCGTGGTACAATGGGGATACGGAGGTTGGATCATTACATAAACAGAGTTACATACAAATAAGGACAAACATGCACAAACAGATTCAAAAAGTAATGAGGACCTTGCTCGTGAGAGCTTATAATCTAGAGGGAATGAGGCACAATGTTGAAACAAAGGTAAAGTGGCTGCTCATTTTGGAATGAAGTACACCTCAGGTTGGAGTATGGTCCAGCCCAACATCTGATATCATTAAGGTTTAAGGGTGGGGATGTTAGGGGGTATTGCATAGCGTGGAGATTGATCCAGCCACATAGCTGGTCCCGATGGGGTTGGTGGGGATGGGGAGGTAGAGGAGTGTTCGATGTTAGAGGTATGCCAGTTTGAAAAAGGTGCGTTTTCATGGAGTTGTTAAATATCTGAAAGCTGGGGGAGCGTGTGATGGTGTGTGGTAGGCAATTCCAGAGAGAGGATGCAGCATGGGAGAAGTCTTGTAGGCCAAAGTGAGAGGACATGAGGAAGGAGGTAAAGTGGTTTTGGTGGGCAGCATGTGGGGGGCTGTTAGGGATATATTTGGGAATGAGTTGCTGAGATATAACGCGGAAGCATCAGTGAGAGTTTTGTAAGTCCTAGCTAGGGTTTCAAATTTGATTACAGAGGATTTTCTTAGGGAACAGCAGAAGTAGAGCAGTGAGTGAGGTCGATGAGTCTGGCAGCAGCATTTTGGATAGATTGGATTTGGGTTAGTCTGACAAGGGGAATGCCAACTACGAGATGGTTGCAGTAGTCAAGGCGGGAAAAGAGGAGTGAGTGAATTAGGATTTTAGTTGGACCGTAAGTGAGAAGAGGGCATATCCTGGCAATATTCAGAGATGGAAATCGCAGGACTCCATGAGGGACTCAATTTGAGGAATGAAGGTGAGATCAGAGTCAAAGATGACCCCTAGAAAGCAAGCTTGAATTGTTGATGAGATTGTGGTGTTAGTGACGGTGTGGGAGAGTTTGGGTGTAGGGCTGACAGTGGAAGGGGGAAAGAGTATTACTTCTGTTTTGGACATGTTAAGATTCAGGTGACAGTGGGACATCCAGGAGGAGATTGTAGATATACAGTTGGTGACACGGGACAGGAGAGAGGGGGGGAGGAGAGATAAATATGGGTGTCCTCATCATAGAGATGATACGGAAGGCCAAAAGATTGTATTGGTTCACCAAGAGAAGAGGTGTAGAGTGCCAAGAGCAGAGGTCCAAGGACATAGCCTTGTGAGACCCCAACAGAAAAAGGGAGTGAAGAGGAGGAGACACTAGAGAAGGAAACACTGAAAGAGCTGTTGGATAGGTACTGTAGAATGTACAGTAAACCAGGAGAAAGCTGCGCCACGGAGGCCAATGGAGTGGAGTGTGTGGGTGAAGGGCGTGATCAACAGTGTTGAAGGCAGCAGATAGAGCCAGGAGAATTAGTAAGGAGAACTGACCTTACTTAGCTGTGAGTAGGTTATTGGCCACTTTTGTTAGTGCTGTCTCAGTGGAGTGTAGAGGACGGAAACCAGATTGCCAAGATTCGAGCAGAAGTTGGAGGAGAGACAGTGAGTCTGGCGGTTGTCTAGAAGTTGCTCAAGTAGCTTGGAAGCAAAATGGAGAAGAAAGATGGGGTGTAGTTAGAGATGGAGGCTGAGGGTTTCTTTAGAATGGGCGTGATGAGTGCATAGGATGAGTGCAAAAGAAGATAGGAAAGTGCCAGAGGTGAGAGAGGTTAAAGAGGTTAGAGGGCTTAGTGTGCCAAAGAGGTAGGGGAGGAGATGTGAGGGAATAGGACCAAGTGGGCAGGTTGTAGGGTGAGATGATGAGAGGAGCGCAGAGACCTCATCTCCATTCAAGGGAAAATGAGTGAAGGGTGGGTTTAGGTGTTCAAGGGAGGTAGTTGTTGTGTGTGGAGCATGACATAAAGAGATGTCCTGTCTAATTGACTTAATTTTGCCTGTGAAGTAGGTGGTGACATCTCGGGCTGTGAGGATAAAAGTGGGTGCATGTGTTGTTGGGCGGAGAAGGGCGTTAAAAGTAGCGAATACGCGTTTGGTTCGAGGAGTTTGTATGAGTGAAGAAACTTAGTTTTGCTTGGCAAGGGAAATGGAATGGAAATGAGGTTGAAGAAATTTGCAGTACGTGGTGAGAAGGAGACTTTGGGGTAGGGTGTGAAACGTGAAAGGATTGGTTTGTGGATAGGGCCAGGATTAGGTGACATGTCGCCACAGAGTAAAAGTAATTGGAAGGAGGAGAGAGAGTAGGACAGGGAGTTGCTGTTTTTTTGTGCGATGGGTTATGATGTGAGATGGCTGCAGAATTAGGGAGATGACGGTAGAGAATGAGAAATTAAGAAGGAGGGTTTAGGGGTCAAAGTGTGGGAGCTACGGGTAGAGGCAAAAGTGAAAGAGCAGAGGCAAATATCGGTGACCTGAGTAATGGTAGTCCAAAGCTGAGAGAGATGGTTGAAGTCGTTACTTAACATGAAGCTGTAATGTTGCCAATTGGCATATGCAGTGCACAAACAGAAGTGGTGTGACGGTAGGGGTTGATTTTGGCTGCTTTTAAATAAAGGATAAGCCTGACATTACCCCTACCTGTCAATGATATGATGTATTTATTTATGTATGTACAGTTTATTTTACCAGTTCTATATAAGTTATTCTTAAAAAAAATAGCAAAAAAGCAAGAGGAGACAAAATCTACTGAAGAAAAGGCATCTCAAATTGAAAGTGTACAACGAGGGCACTGGTGGAGCCATAATTATAGTTGTAGAAATTAAAATATGTAACTTCCAATGCAAAATCCATGGTAAGAGAAATGAGCCGGTTAGTTAACAAATAGTAGAACATCCAAAATAAAAGGACAGATGCTTGTTAGTGCAAGAAGCTTGTCGGACACAATGGGGGAGCTTGACATAATAGCCAGAAAAGAGCAATATGATGGGTATTACTGAAACATGATGGGATGAAACTCAGGACTCTGAGGGTTTCAAATGGAAAAGGCAGCAAAACTAGGTTGTGTTTTAATTTATGGGTTAACTTAATTATCCGAACATTGAATGGAATAATGAGATTAGCAGTACAACTAAAGGCAGTCACCCACCCTCCCACCCAGGCAGTCAGTCACCCACCCTCCCACCCAGGCAGTCAGTCAGGGGCCCACCCTCCCAGGCAGTCAGTCACCCACCTTCCCACCCAGGCAGTCAGTCACACACCCTCCCACACAGGCAGACAGTCAGTCACCCACCCTCCCACCCAGGCAGTCAGTCAAGGCAGTCAGTCACCCACTCTCCCACCCAGGCAGTCAGTCACCCACCCTCCCACACAGGCAGTCAGTCACCCACTCTCCCACCCAGGCAGTCAGTCACCCACCCTCCCACACAGGCAGTCAGTCACCCACCTTCCCACCCAGGCAGTCAGTCACACACCCTCCCACCCAGGCAGTCAGTCAGTCACCCACCCTCCCACCCAGGCAGTCAGTCACCCACTCTCCCACCCAGGCAGTCAGTCACCCACCCTCCCACACAGGCAGTCAGTCACCCACTCTCCCACCCAGGCAGTCAGTCACCCACCCTCCCACCCAGGCAGTCAGTCACCCACCCTCCCACCCAGGCAGTCAGTCACCCACCCTCCCACCCAGGCAGTCAGTCACCCACTCTCCCACCCAGGCAGTCAGTCACCCACCCTCCCACACAGGCAGTCAGTCACCCACTCTCCCACCCAGGCAGTCAGTCACCCACCCTCCCACACAGGCAGTCAGTCACCCACCCTCCCACACAGGCAGTCAGTCACCCACCTTCCCACCCAGGCAGTCAGTCACACACCCTCCCACCCAGGCAGTCAGTCAGTCACCCACCCTCCCACCCAGGCAGTCAGTCAAGGCAGTCAGTCACCCACTCTCCCACCCAGGCAGTCAGTCACCCACCCTCCCACACAGGCAGTCAGTCACCCACTCTCCCACCCAGGCAGTCAGTCACCCACCCTCCCACCCAGGCAGTCAGTCACCCACCCTCCCACCCAGGCAGTCAGTCACCCACCCTCCCACCCAGGCAGTCAGTCACCCACCCTCCCACCCAGGCAGTTAGTCACCCACCCTCCCACACAGGCAGTCAGTCACCCACCCTCCCACCCAGGCAGTCAATCAGTCGCCCACCCTCCCACCCAGGCAGTCAAGGGCAGTCAACCACGCACCTACACAGGCAGCCACCCACCCAGGCAGTCAGTCAGTCACCCAGTCAGTCAGTCACCCACCTACCCAGGCAGCCCGCCTGCCAATTGAAGGCTCAACCCCCCCCCCCCCCCCCTGGCCGTTTGAAGGCTCCACACCTCCCCCCACCCCCCACCCCCCCAGCCGGTTGAAGCACGGGCCGGTTGAACCACAGGCTGATTGAAGGCCCCCCGGGACGGTTGAAGGCTTCCCCCTTCAGGCTGGTTGAAGCCTGCCCCCGCGGGCCGGTTTAAAGCCCCCTCGCTGACTGATCGAAGGCCCTCACATACTGTACTTTACCCCTTAGGTCCATACTTAAAGCCGCCCAGGCCCATACTCAACCCCCCAGGCCCATACTGAATCCCCCCAGGACTTTTGAAAAAACAGAATATAGGGGCACCCTAACCTCTGTGTGTAGTGATATAAATACAATTAACAATAAACATAGAATATTACAACAAATTGAATGTGCTCAAATACAACCATGTAAAAATAGTGAATTATGCTGATAACGTCCTCAAAAGTTCAAAGATGTTGAAATACTGGAACCAGCCGTTGCTCAGCACATGGAATGAAACAAATAAAAAACAACATAGTGTGATACTGTTAGAATTCACAGCACCTATTAGGGCGCCCCATTTTTCTGTTTTTTCATGTTTTATCACTCACTTTGGGTAGTTAGTGTTTTTTAGGAGGCAGCCCATGATATTTAACTCACATGTATTTTTGACAGAGAGTTTATCGTTTATATACACTTATTATATATCAAATAGCGCTACACAGCTCACACTTTTTTCCCCCCAGGACTTTTGTCATATTGGATGTAGCATTGGATATCTTTGTCTTTTGTTGAAAATATTAAAATAAACAGATTGCATTGTAATGTTTTTTTCCGTATTACAATAAGAAGAAAACAGTTAAGTAAAAGTTGTACACTAAAAAAAAAAATTCCGTGGTAGGTGCATTATGGGTTGGGGGGGGGGGCTGCTCCTTTCATTTGTCTTGGGCCCTGTGATTTCTGTTGTCAGCCCTGAACGTTAGTGTGCAAAATAAAGGAAATTGGTCTGAGTGAAAACGTGCAACTTGGTTAAAAACTGGTTGAGTGATAGACAGCAGAGAGTTGTTATAAATTAAACCTTTTCAGTTTGGGCTAAAATTGTAAGTGGACAACCTCAAGGTTTGGGACTAGGGCCACTGCTTTTTAACTTGTTTACTAATGATGTTGGTATATTTGCATAAAGAGCAAAGTCTCCATCTTTGTTGATGGCCCTAAATGATGTCAAGTAGTAAAATCAGAACACAATGTAATTTCTCTACAGTTGAACTGGAAACTTGGGCAAGTAAATGGCAGTTGAGGTTTAATACAGATAAATGGAAGGTTATGCATTTGGGAAGCAAGAATAAGCAGGCTACATATGAACTAAATGGGAAAAAAATCCTTGATGCAGGAGGGTTTAGGAGTTCTTGTAGACAGCAGCCTTAGCAGTAGTACTCAATGTCAGGCAGTAGCTGCAAAGACTAACAGGGTATTCTCTTGCATAAAACTGGGTATGTGTGAAAGGGAAGACAGCATAATTTTGCCACTGTATGAATCCCTAGTAAGGTTAAAAGTTGTATAGGGAGTATAGTTTGGGGCACCACTCCATTAAAAAGACATGACAAAACTGGAAAAAGTACAGAGAAGAACCACCAAATTAGGAAAGGCTCTACAAATTTGGTTTGTTTCTATTAGGAAACGGTCATCTAAGAGGGGATATCACAAACATTTACAAATATATACAGTACAGGATCAGCAGAAGGAACTTTCAAGGACATTTTTCATCCCACGGACAGTACAAATTGCACAGTCATTGATTGAGAGGGGAGGAAAGGATATTTCACCAGCAGCAAAGGAAAGTGTTATTTACAGTAAAGGCAGTTCACGTGTGAAATGTACTACCGATGGAGCATATGTAGGCAGATACAATAGGTATCCTTGAGAAAACGTTAGACGTCTTTTTAGAAAGGAAAGGTAGACAGGGATATACCAAGTAAGATAAACAAAGGAAGGATGTCATTGTTAAAGTCAGGAAGATATTTATTTTATTTTCCCTTATGAGACATAACTGGCTAATGCTTCACAATTTTTTTGGTTTCCCTTTAGATCAATAAAAATGTAAAAAAATAAGATGTGCATTTCAGTCAACTAATTTTAACATAGATTGTACTCGGTGGATATGTCTTTTTTTCAGCCTCATCTACTATGTAACTGTATGTAATTATATATGTTGTATGTGTATACAGTATGTTTATTACATATTTACATATAGTAGATGAGACTGAAAAAAGACATATATCCATCCAGTTAAACCTACGTTAAATTGTATTTATCAGGAGGAAGGCAAACAAAAATCACCAGGAAAACATCATCAAATTATGTCTGATATGGGGAAAACATATTTTTTTCCTGACTCCAATAATGGCAATAAGATTTCTCCCTGGATCAACATCCTCCTTTACATGTTTACTTATTTGGTATATTCCTGAATATGTCCAACTTTTTTTTAAAGATATCTATTGTATCTGCCCTCACAGTCTCCATGGCTAATAATTTTTCCATTATAATGGCCCTTACTGTAAATAACCCTTTCCTTTGTTGCTGGTGAAATCTCCTTTCCTCCTCAATCTTGCCGAAAAGGGGAATAACCCTCTAAATGAACTGCCCAGTCATGAGTTTCATCCCACCATGTTTCAGTAAAGCTATCATATCATGTTGTTCCCTTCTAGCTCTTAATTCAAGCTCCCCCATTTAATCTGTCCAGCTTCTTGCATTAGCAAGCATGCATTTAAGTATTTTACCAGGTTGTACTATTGTTATGTTATCCGCTTCTGCCTTTCTACTCCAATTGAATTTAGTCTTTAAAAGTAGAAGTTTACAAGTAGTATCTGTATGTAATATGGGTGCATCACTGCTTGCCAAAAACCCACTCCCCGCCCATGACCCATAGCTATTTCCCCATTGCTATCTATCCTGTCTAGTCCATTACCTCTTGTTTGCCCACCCCCCTCATCCTAAGTGTGTGTGTGTGTGTGTGTGTGTGTGTGTGTGTGTGTGTGTGTGTGTGTGTGTGTGTGTGTGTGTGTGTGTGTGTGTGTGTGTGTGTGTATATATAAATATATACACACACACACTTAGGAGGAGGGGGGAGGCAAACAAGAGGTACTGGACTAGACAGGATAGATAGCAATGGGGAAATAGCTATGGGTCATGGGGGGAGTGGGTATATATATATACACACACACACACATCCATGTGAATGGATTTTCCAGGCAAAGGGTCACACGTGTGCTCATTTGCATGTCATTTCCCAGAATCCCTTGCTGCAGTGGGAGCACTGTATGCTAGGTGATAATGGTTGAAAGGCAGGGTTGCAGACCTGTCTAATACATGTGATTGTGCTCAGAAGTGATATTCTTTATTGGCTATATGCTAACGGTGGAGGTTTTTTGTTGCCTTTTTCACCCACCATAACTTAAAATGTATATATATATATATTTGTTGTTATTATTGTTTCAGAGTATCAACTGGGAAGAATTCAAGAGTTTTTGTCATTTTATGAACAATCTTGAAGATTTCTCCATCACAATGCAGATGTTTAGTATGGCACATCGAGCTGTGAAGTTGGGTAAGTATAACTGGTGTTTAAATTCAACTTTTTTTTCTGTATGCTGCTGTATTTATTACAATTACATAAAAACGTGCTACAACTGGGATATCATCACTAGGATAGATAAATAAATAATAAAGCACAATGTCACAGGAGACCAGGTTATTTACACCTTTTTACCGGGATCATTAATTGAGCAAACAAGGTAATTAAATAAATTGTAGTTTATTCGCATAAATTCGCTTCCACACAATGATACACAAAATACAGACAAAAAGACACACTTACTTTGGGACTGGGGTTGAAAACTAGACTTTCCTAGGTGCAGGGAACTCTACAGAAGAGTTTTCCCCTGTACATCGCACTGCCACACTGCTTCTCCTTGTTCTTCCTGTCGGTTGGAGCATGGGGTTGCTCTAGGAGGGACATCAGCGCAGCGCACATTGGTAGATGCACAGACAGGAGCTATGGTCATTTCAGACCCTACACGTTACATAAAACTATTTTCCTTCCTCAGGAATATAAATTATTGTGTTATGCAGAGCGCCTTAAATAGTGTGTTCCATTAATCGTTTAACCACCAAACTAAATTGACCTAAAAAAATATACGTATATTCAATACTCTGTCTGTGTGTTATGTTTACACTAGCAAAGTCCTAATTGATGTTATTTGTCTATAAATATATCCAGAAATAAATTTTATGAGAGCCAATAAGAGTATTAAAATAGTAAAAACAAGAGTGTAATGTGGAAATATACTGTATTACTGAGTATATATTGTTACTTCAAGTATATTGTATACAACCACAGAGAACAATGAACTATATAGCTTACATATACTAAACAATTGTAAGGCTTGACAGATTGGTTGTATACTACTCAGTAATATATTTGAACATTATACTCTTGTTTTTACTATTTTAACACTTATTGGTTCTCAGAATGTATTCCTGTATATGTCCATAGGCAAATGACATAAAGTAGGGCTTTATTACTGTAGGCTAGTAGTTTGCAATGTTTTTTTGGTTAAGGAACCCTATAGTTATATTGTGAAATTCTGCTGAACCCCAACCCCTTCTAATAGCGCGTCTGAAATCAGATGCATTGTAAGGAACCCCAACCCTCTCTGATAGCGAGTCTGAGATCAAATGCATTGTAAGGAACCTCGACCCTCTCGAACAGATCTGAGATCAGATGCATTGTAAATTGTTCTGAATTTGGTACAATTTTCAAGTGACCTGAAAATTGCAGGGAACCCTTTAGGGATGCCCAGAGAACCCAAGGGATCCTAGGAACACCTACTGTATTGAAAAACACTGGTGTAGACATAACACACAAACACATGAAGTATTGTATATAGGTAGTGTATATCTTTTAAGGGCAATTCCGGTTGGTGGTTAAAGGGTTAAAGGAACTGTGATGGTCTGGGTTGACAGGACTATTGAGGATCTTAAGTGAAAATAGAACAAAAGTTCGGAAACTGGTGCTACAGAGTAAGTGGTGAGAGTATGTAATGAATTGGTTGAGTCAAGGCAAAAGGTGATGCATGTAAGAATATTTGATGTTCTTGTATAGAAATTATCTTGTGGTGAGTATATAACTTATACCAATATTCTCAGTTATAGGGAAACCTAATGTAGGTGGGAATCAGTGGATAATAGGGTCAGAGTCTGCCTGTAAAGCTGGTCTGACCGGTTCTCCTCACCACTAATAGGTTAACGCACCTAGAGCAATGATAATAGTTCATCTTGGTCCAAGATCATAATAAAATGAAAAAACTCGTGGCTTGCTTCCAGCAAGTTGATATCCAGATAGAAGTCCCAAGATAGGGTAAAAAGGTAGTGCACAGCAGCATTAATAGGGCTCATCACAGCAAAAATAGGTTAAAAACGATTTATTGAACTGGGTGACATCAAGGATGTTGAGTTCCATAAGCCCAGTTGATAAAGAGAGAAAGTTTTTCATTACCCACCCCCCCCCCCCCCTCCCCGAACCTTCCTTCCTTCCATCAGTCAAGGTCCACTTCATGGTCAAGAGGCCTCGCCGTATACGGCAATGTTCTTTTCTGTCTTCCTTGTATTATTGAAAAAAACATGTGTATTAGGCTATGTATAAACTATGGGCTGTTGTCTTACTACTTTTGCCTAATAAAAACGTTTGAAAAAAAACAAAAAAAAAACACAGTAAATAAAATCAAAACAATACGTTACTGACACACAGGGTCAAATCGAAACAGTTAATCTCACAAGGTGGAAGGTGCTGCCGTAGCTAGCTTGCCTCCTTGGTTCTTCTTAGTACTGGAAATAAAAGGTGTGTTTTTCTACGTAAGCAAGGTCTTGAAAAAAATGCTTGCGCCAGGACAAAGAATATCTTAGTCTGTATAAAGACTGTGTGCACGCAGGTAACCTGATGTCACACTGGCCAGTCTGGGGCAACACAAAGGTTTTCACACCCGGCCAGGTTCCCAAGTGAAGAAAATAGACACTCAGAAAATGTATTACACAAAAAAAAGACTATGATAGATGCATATAGTCTAGATAATTATGTCACTATCATGAGTTATGTGTCATGGGTGAAGCCATTCAATTAACAAATAGCACCACAATGAACAGAGAAAGGAACAGGGGTATATAAGTGTATTCACTTTGTCACAGATTTATATCAATATTGGACCTGAGGAATGGAGATCCCCGAAACGTTGTACATTTGCAACCTGCAAATAAACCGTTTAATATGCTAAAATGTCTTGTGTAAGACTTTATTAGAATAGTGCGGCAACCGAAGATATCCAGCTCCAAGTTTAACTATGTGGCAGAAGTAGGATCCCGGACACTCTTCAAATGCCTGCACCGTACAAAGAAAAACTACACGCACTTTAATTATTTAAATGGAGTGTGGTAAGATCGAAAAACTTTATCCTGACTATTTAAGGAACACCAGAGAACCACTATACTTTATACCCCTGAGGAAGGAAAAAGTTTTCCGAAACGCATCGGGTCTGAGACGACAGAGCTCTTGTCTGTGCATTTACCAAGGCGTGCTGACGTCACTTCTGGAGCTTCCAAATCCTCCGACCGACAGAGACGTCGATCTGAGAGTGAGAGCAAAGCATTTTTGTCATTTGCATACTGTAGATGCCAAGATTCCCAAAGACTTTCCCAGAGCAATTTAATGTTTGTGGGATTTTGCCCATTTATGCAGTGCCACTACCACATGGAAACTCCTGTTGATTTGAATGGGAGATTCTGTGCAGTAGTACCGAATTGAAACTATCGTACCTTAATGAATTACCCCCCTAATGCCGTAAAACATTCTGTCGTCATTTAAAGGTTGTTTTGGTGTTATAGATATGTTACTAAGCATATACAGGGGCGAGAAAAAGTTTGTGAACCCCTCTGGATTTTCACATATTTCAAACCTAAAATGTTATTCGATCTTAATCTAAGTCCTAATAATAGATGAAGGTAACCTAATCAAACAAATGACACAAACCTGATACTTTTGCAACATTTATTTATCCACAAATGATTAAACATTCAATATCCATTTGTGAAAAAGTATGTGAGACTTTAGATTCAGTACCTGGTGGCACCCCCTTGAGCCGCAATGACTTCAACCAAGCGTTTCCTGTAACTGCCGATCAGTCTCTCACATTGGTTTTGAGGAATATTGCCCCATTCCTCCTTACAGAACTGCTTAAATTCAGTGAAATTTGAGGACAGCTCGCTTGAGATCCTGCCACAAAATTTGGATGGGGTTTTAGGTCCGGACTTTGACTAGGCCATTCTAAAACGTTGAATTTCTTCTTTCTTTTGTAGAACTGCGTGTATGTTTAGGATCATTGTCTTGCTGCCTGACCCACTTTCGGTTCAGCTTCAGCTCATGGACGGATGACCGGACATTCTCCTCTAGAATCTTCTGATAATAATAATAGCATGTTCTTGTATGGCGCTGCTAGTTTTACGTAACGCTTTACAGAGACATTTTGCAGGCACAGGTCCCTGCCCCGTGGAGCTTACAATCTATGTTTTTGGTGCCTGCAGCACAGGGAGATAAAGTGACTTGCCCAAGGTCAGAAGGAGCCGAAACAGGGAATTGAACCAGGTTCCCCTGCTTCAAACTCAGTGCCTGTCAGTGTCTTTACTCTCTGAGCCACTCCTCCTACAAAGCAGAATGCATGGTTGGGTCAATGATGGCAAGCAGTACAATTTCCTGGGCCAGCAAAACATCGCCAAACCATCACACACCATGATTGACAGTTGGGATGAGGTCCTTCTGTTCGAAAGCAGTTTTTGGTTTTCGCCAAACATAACGTTTCTCATTGAGGCCAAAAATGTCTACCTTTAACTCATCTGTCCAGAGAACATTGTTCCAGAAGTCTTGTAAATCTGTGTGCTCTTTGACAAACTTCAGCAATGTTCTTTTTGGGGAGCAGTGGTTTCCTCCTGACTATCCTTCCATGAACACTATTCTTGTTCAGTCTTTTTCTGATAGTTGAGTCATGAACACTCACATTAGACAAGGTGAGCGTGGCCAGCAGATCCTTGGATGTCACTCTACACATCTACATGACGATCTGTGGGTCATAAACTGTCAATTAAATTAAACAAACAGTAAGGGGGATTACTGCTTTAAGAGTTTAAATATAGTAAGAATTTGTGATGAACTAGTGAATGTATTATCCTTTAGAAGAAAAAAATATTTTCTGTACACCGGTATCCATAATTCAGAATTTGTTTTTATTCATTATTTAATTGTTTAAGTCATGTAATTAATTCATAGACATACATTGGTAGGTTTTGAAAATTTTATTTTAGCCATAATCCTAATAGTTTTCCATTAATTGCATACAGTACGTTTTACATATTTCAAAGCCTGGTTTTTTTTTGTTTTTTTTATTAGCTGAATTCAAGAGAGCGGTCAAAGTGGCAACAGGACAGGAATTATCCAATAACGTTTTGGACACAGTCTTCAAGATCTTTGATCTCGATGGGGACAACTGCCTAAGCCATGGAGAATTTCTAGGTGTTCTCAAGAACAGGCTGCATAGGGGTTTAAAGGTATGTCTGTATGACGACGTGGTGATCAAAGGGAAGCGCAAACATGTGGAGATATAAAAAATAAAACTGATGGTGCAGTATTGTGACAAATAAGTGTGTATTCTTCTTTAAGTCTGCTGTTATTTATACTCACAAGTGTGAGGATGATACTGTGTACGTAAAGGTATCTTTGGGTATATGTCTGCAGTGATGATAAACTGGCTGGAACCTCGGTGTGGGAATGTATTCCTTAAATGGTTAAACACAGAAAAGCCAACATAGCGCGATCTGTTTAAAAACTGTATTCAAGTGGTTAAAAATATAACAATACACTCACATGATGTATGCTATTTAAAAGCATTTAGATACGCAATGGATCTCGCCTCCGGTGTCTTTGTGCAGTTTTTCCTTCCCTCTTCTCGGCGTGCGTCTCACTCGTGCGTTCCAGCAGGGCGGATGTGACGTCAGTGAGACTTCGGGAGTTTCGGTTTGGAGGGCTGGCTGTGAATCACCTTCACTCTACGCGTTTCTTCCCTTAGGATTTCTTCATTTCACATCCGCCCTGCTGGAACGGATTCATTGGATTCAGCCAATGAGGGTGAACCAGCCGTGGGATGTCATGGCCACGCCCCCGCAGACCCACTGCTACGCCCCCTCCCGTCGCAAACCTTCCCTCTCCCCTCAGACCGCAGATCGCGGTGCAGCGCTGTGCACGCGCCGCCCCCCAGCCGGGCGCGCATGCTTGAACCACGGCCCCCCGCCCGCTCTCCCCCCTGTGACTCTCAGTTTATGTTGCCTGCTTGAGAGCCCTCCCTTCACCCTCTGCGGCCCGGCGCCACCACGAGCCATCTGCCGCCCCCCCTGCTACTCACAGCGGTGCGGCGGCGGCACCACGAGACCTACACACCCCCCATCCCCCCACCAATGACTCCCCGCGACTCACAGCGGCGGCACCACAAGCCCTCCTCCCTCCCCCCGCTACTCGCAGCAATGCGGCGGCAGCACCACGAGCCCTCCACACCCCCCACACCCTCCCCCGCTACTCACAGCGGTGCGGCGGCAGCACCACGAGCCCTCCACACCCTCCAGCCCCTCCCCCCACCTACTCACAGCGGTGCGGCGGCAGCACAACAAGCCCTCCACCCCCCCTCCCTCCCGCTACTCACAGCGGTGCGGCGGCGGCACCACGAGCCCTCCACCACCCCCCTCTGCTACTCACAGCTGCAGCTGCCAGCCCCACAACCCATCTGCCCCCCCCCCTGTCTCTGTGTGTGTCTCTGTCACTCAGTGTGTGTCTCCCTCCCCCCCTGCCCTTCATTCTCTCCCTCCCCCCCTGCCCTCCATTCTCTCCCTCCCCTGCCCTCCATTCTCCCTCCCCCCCCGCCCTCCATTCTCTCTCCCCCCCTGCTCTCCCTTCTCTCCCCCCCTACCCTCCATTCTCTCCCTCCCCCCCTGCCCTCCATTCTCTCCCTCCCCTGCCCTCCATTCTCTCCCTCCCCTGCCCTCCATTCTCTCCCTCCCCCCCTGCCCTCCATTCTCTCCCTCCCCCCTTGCCCTCCATTCTCTCCCTCCCCCCTTGCCCTCCATTCTCTCCCTCCCCCCCTGCCCTCCCTTCTTTCCCTCACCCCCTGCCCTCCATTCTCTCCCTCCTCCCCTGCCCTCCATTCGATCCCTCCCCCCCGCCCTCCATTCTCTGCCTCCCCCCCGCCCTCCATTCTCTCCCCCCTGCCCTCCATTCTCTCCCTCCCCCCCTGCCCTCTATTCTCTCCCTCCCCCCTTCCCTCTATTCTCTCCCTCCCCCGCTTCCCTCTATTCTCTCCCTCCCACCCTTCCCTCTATTCTCTCCCTCCCCCCTTCCCTCTATTCTCTCCCTCCCCCCTTCCCTCCCTTCCCTCCTTCCCCCCCTTCCCTCCTCCCCCCCTTCCCTCCTCCCCCCCCCTTCCCTCCTCCCCCCCCTTGCCTCCTCCCTCCCTTCCCCCCTTCCCTCCTCCCCCCTCCCTCCTTCCCCCCGCTCCCTCCTTCCCCCTCTCCCTCCTTCCCCCCCTCCCTCCTTCTCCCCCCTCCCTCCTTCCCCCCCTCCCTCCTTCACCCCCTCATCCCCCCCTCCCTCCTTCCCCCCCTCATCCCCCCCTCCCTCCTTCCCCCCCTCATCCATTCTCTTTCTGCTCATCCGATACACTCTCTCTCTCTCTCTCTCTCTCTCTCTCTCTCTAGTGTAGATACATGTATTCTACTGTCTGCTAGTTTAAATAAAAAATTCTGCACATTTAATATAATGGGTTTTTTTTTCCAATTTTTTTTTATTAAATCAAGGGTGCGTCTTAGAATCGAGGAAATAGGGTAATAGTTTTATTTTATCTACAGCATAGCTTCTCTCCCAATGAGTCTCAAAAACGCTTCACAATTGCATTCTAGGGCATGCGTGCGCAAACTTTTGGAGCTGCGCCCCCCGCTTGTGCCCGGTGCTCGTACCCCCTTACCTCCGTTGCCTGGGTCATGTGACATCACGTCGTTGCCATGGCGACGGGCGTCAAATGACGCCGCGTGGTCATGTGACGTCACATCACATGACGCCGCTTTGCCATGGCGACGCGTCAGCAGCCATCTGAATCTCGGTAAGTAATAGGTTGGAGAGACCTCACGCGATCCCCCGGCATTTAATTTAAATGCCGTGGGAAAGAGATTGCGGGGCTTTTGCAACCACCGCGACCCCAGTTTGCGCACCGCTGTTCTAGTGCACGGTACACAGCACTGTACATGTAATTTTACAGACACACTCCCTGCCTTTACGACCTTATAATCTATGTTTGGTGACTGGGGCACCGGGAGATAAAGTGACTTGCCCACGTTTACAAGAAGCCGACACTGGGATTTCAACCGAGCTCCCATGTTCAAAGTCAGTGTCATTGTTTTCAGTGTCAGTACCTTTACTGAGGAAATGTATCAGTATCAAAGCTTATCTTAGAAAAAACATGTATATTTACTCCTTTATTTATAAACTCTTTTCATGAAATCAAAATGACATTGGCAAATTATTAGATTATGTATAGTTATTTCAATTATCTTTCATATAATTCCAAAATACATACCGTATCAATCTCCTTTTATCAGCAGGTGCCACAACAGCAAGGTGTCCAAGGATACTGGAGGTGTGTGAAACGGGAAACTATTAAGGGAGCAAAGGAAGCTTGGAAACAAACTGGAAAAAGTCCATTTTAATGGCTGTTCAATGAAGTCATCTGCTTTTCTGTTGATTGTGGTGTATTATTTTACTGGAGTGGATTTTACATGTATTTTTGTTTTCGTACTAAAATGAGAATGTTTACATATGTTTTACAGCATGCATCTCGTCTGTATTCAGTATTTTTGTGTTATCGAAGGCCCTGTCTGCATTAGCACGCTCGTTCAAACCATTTCCACGATTGGGTTAGCTGGAAACGTTTAGATCATCACCACAGTGCCTGCTGAGTGAAGAGCAATCCTGCAGATCATTGGCTTTAAGAGTTAAATCAGCAACACCACCCATCTTGTCACTTTTAATTAACCTCTTGATTGCCAGAATGGGCTGCAACACATTACTTTGCAGTTAGTTTCAGGCACTTCGTGCGCTCAAAGTGTAGAAAGGCAGATAAGCCAGGCCCTGTATATAACATTTAGGCCCCTGTTTAATATGCCGTGGAGCCACTTCCCGGTACTGGAGGAGAGATCAGCTATCTAAAATCTTCTCCAGCAATGCGAAGCAGCTTCATATAATAGTGAACAGGGGCCTTAATCCACAGATATTCCTGGTGTTTTATAATGTAGGATGGATGCATGACAGTCTGCAGAAGACGACATAAAGAGCAGGTATCCGCATGCATCAGTTCAGATGATCTACAGTATATTGCTACATACTCAACCACTTATGAGAATGGGGATAAGTAGCTGCTATGTTGTCCTGTAGGGTATTAACAATGATAAATCTTGATAAACATTGTTACATGAGGTGATCTCAGTGCTGACAAGGCCTAAAAGTACAGACGTTTTGAATTGTGTAGTGATGTCCAACAATCTCGATGCAGCTACTGTACGTATGCATGTACTGTGTGTGTATATGTGTATATATATATATATATATATATATATACATACTGTATATATACAGACACGTGTGTGTGTGTGTGTGTGTGTGTGTGTGTGTGTGTGTGTGTGTGTGTGTGTATATATACTGTTACACACACACATATATGTATGTACTGTATGTATGTATGATTATGTGGTATCTTAAAAACTAAAATGAAATTAATGTCATGGAAAAAATCACTAGCACTCAGAACTTTTACTGACTAAACATTTTATACTCAAGCGACATCTTTTCAGTAATTATTTTACATCTGGTATTTTAGCCGTCCAAAGATCTATTTTAGCAATCAAATGAGTCTGAAAAAGCCATACTCCAGTCTTCTCTTTCTTGCAGCTTAACATTTATGTCATGCCTTTCTCTCTGCCCTGTTTCTTGCGTTGTGCATTAAAAAGGTCTGTGACTTTGGAGCCTGAGGTTAAGTATCACTGATTTGAAAGCGTATTCTTTACCTACAGAAGAAACTGATCAGGCTGTATTCGGTCTAAATTCCCTATTGAATTATAGAAAATTAGCCCCTTAATAAACCAAAAGAATAACGTGCCAACCATAGGTGACAAAGTAATGCACTGATACTGGGTGTCATTCCTCAAAGTCTCCTTGTTAGACAACTTATACATAATGCCGCAAAATTGAATTTGTTAACACTGGATCTAGATGTTGTCTTTGATTTGTTGCTGTTGGTTTCATCAGTATTGCTCCAGTTGTGCAGCATGGAATTATTTTTTAAATAGGCCCCATGGACCTAGTTCAGATCTGTGTCCAGATGTGTCCAGATGTGCATCTAGTTTTCTTTATAAACTAGAGTCTGTTTCCAGGAAGTACCTTCTTAAAAATCTGTGCTGCTTTTTGAATACTTTTTGATTATTGTTGCATGCTGTAACAAATGTTGTGTACCTGTTTTTATGTGGGGTTTTTTTTTTTAACAAATTAAGGGTGATGGTTCAAACTATGAATCTCAGCTGGTAATTATATATTTTCTACTTAAAGCTGTAAAATATTGTATTTTTTTCTTCTACTATGTCACATACAGAAAAATAATTAAAGATGATATAAAGATTTTTGTGCTATCGTTCATTTTTTAAATAATGTTTAATACAGTAATAAATTATATAATACAGTAGTTTCAATATGGTTTTAATTTTTTCTTCACAGAGTAATGTTTTAAAAATTTTTAAACGATTACAGAATTAAACGAACTATCAGCTTAAGCTCAACCGCTCTAAATTGCATCAATCCATTTTTTTTTTTTTTGTAGCTTATAGTACTTTTTTCACAAGTTCTACTTGGGGTGAGGGGGGAGGGGTAAAAAAAATAGGTGGGGGAGGGGGTGGGAAGGAGTACATTTTCATCTTTTCTTTGTTTTCAGTACAATCAATTATACTTTGTAACATTTACATTTGCTTTTGGCGTGTTTCACATTACAATTACATTATTCTGCGTTGGAGAGAAAACGATAGGGTTTCACTAAACATTTGCTTCCCAATATATCATCCATGGCACCCATATCTTCAGAAAGTCTTCGTATCTTCCTGAATTAAACTGGTAAGTTTTTCCATTACCATTAGTTTGTTTTTAGCTGCAGTCATTGTCGGTGGGTCAACCTGTTTCCAGTTTCTAGCTATTAATGCTTTGGCGGAGGAAAGAATATGTATCATTAGTTTATCTGTGTTCCTCTCTAAATCCTCCATTGGTTTTAAGATTAGTAGTCTCCATATTCCAGTCTCGTAATTCTCTCTGATTAACTTTTATTTTTTCTCCAAAACAGTACTATCTTAGGACAGGTCCACCAAATATGTTTAAATGAGCCTATCTGGCTGCAGTTTGGCCAGCACAGGGAGGAGGTGGCCAGGAAAAACGAGTGGTCTAGCTGGGGTGTAATACCATATATGTAGTATCTTACGGTTGGTTTCCCGGATTGCCGAGCACCTAGACACTTTTGCTGATCTCTCATAAATTTCTAGCCACTCTTCCCTCTCTAGTAGGTGCCCTATATAATTTTCCCCATCCAAAGCATTTTACTTGGTTGCTCCATTTTCTGTGTGATTAGGATTTTATACAATTGTGTTATGGTGCCTTTATGATATTCTCCTGCTGAATATAAATTCTCGAACGTTATTAGAGGTCTAAAGACATCCTGTGCGGGCTGTATTGAAGTAACAATGCCTTTCTGAAAATACTGGTATAAATGCATATCTGGTATATCGAACTCTTCCTTTATTTCCTGGAATGTTTTAATCCTATCCGATTTCACCACGTCCCAAAGTCTCTTCAATCCCTTTTCTTTCCATATTCTAAATACTTTTGATTGAAGGGCCGGGGCAAACCCCGGGTTGGACAGTATGAGAGTCAATGGTGAAAGAATAGACTAAACAGATTTGGCTCCACATATTTTATCCCATAGATCAGCGTTTCCCAAATGGTGGGTCGCGACCCGGCACCAGGTCACGGAAGCAAAATTGCCGGGTCGCAGCGAGGCTGGCCGCGCGGCGTCCCCCCCTCCCTCCTTGTGGCATCCCCCCCTCCCTCCTTGCGGCGGCCCGAGGTGAGGTGCGGGACAGTGCTGAAGTGGTGCAGGCTGCTATCGCTGGGGTGTCAACGGTGATTCGCTGACTCGGGCTCCTACTGCAGCCCCGCATCATGATGTTGCCGCCCATGACATGTTCCGCCCCCCACAGGACACGATGCCCGGCGTGATAGGAGGTAGGAAGTGGTAGCGGGGGGGGCGCACCTGTGCCTCCGTTCCTGGCGCTCCCTTCCCCTCGGTCCCCTTGGTGCGGGAGATAGGCGCGGGGGTGGGCAGTGGTGGCTGCGCGGTTTCTGGCGGGCAGAGGGTGCAGGGGGAGGCGGGGAGCCGCCTGCTCGGATCGCAGGCCTTTCCTCTCTCCCCCCCCCCCCCCCCTCTCCAGTCACTCACATCCGTCGCTGCCTCTAATACAGTATGTGTGTGTGTATAGGGGAGTGTGTGTATCAGTGGCTGTGTGTGTGTGTGTATATTTATAGGGGAGTGTGTGTGTATATAGGGGAGAGAGTGTGTGTATCTGTGTGTTTGTGTGTGTGTATAGGGGAGAGAGAGTGTGTATCTGTGTGTGTGTGTGTATCTGTGTGTGTGTGTGTGTGGTGTGTATATATATAGGGGAGTGTGTTTGTGTGTGTGTGTGTGTGTGTGTGTGTGTATAGGGGAGAGAGTGGGTGTGTGTATAGGGGAGAGTGTGTGTGTGTATCAGTGTGTGTGTGTGAGTGTGTGTGTGTATAGGGGAGAGAGTGTGTGTGTGTGTGTATCAGTGTATCTGTATATCTGTGTGAGTGTGTGTGTGTGTGTGTATAGGGGAGAGAGAGTGTGTGTATAGGGGAGTGTGTGTGTATCAGTGGCTGTGTGTGTGTGTGTGTGCGTGTGTGTAGGGGGAGAGAGAGTGTGTGTGTATCTGTGTATCAGTGTGTGTGTGTGTAGGGGAGTGTGTGTGTGTGTATGGGGGAGAGAGTGTGTGTATGTATCTTTGTGTGTGTGTGTGTGTGTGTGTGTGTGTGTGTATCTGTGTGTGTATGTATGTATCTGTGTGTGTGTGTATCTGTGTGTGTGTGTGTATGTATCTGTGTGTGTGTGTATGTATCTGTGTGTGTGTATGTATCTGTGTGTGTGTATGGGGAGAGAGTGTGTATGTGTGTGTATGCATCTGTGTGTGTGTGTGTGTGTGTGTGTGTGTGTGTGTGTGTGTGTGTGTGTGTGTGTGTGTGTGTGTGTGGGTGTGTGTGTGTGTGTGTGTGTGTGTGTGTGTGTGTATGTATCTGTGTGTGTCTGTATCTGTGTGTGTGTGTGTGTGTGTGTGTGTGTGTGTATCAGCCACAGCCACTGTGTGTATCAGTGGCTCTGTGTGTGTCTGTGCAGGCAGAGCAGTGGCTGTGTGTGTGTTGGTCTGTCTGTGTGAGTGTCTGTAGGTCAGTGACTGTGTTGGTCTGTCTGTGTGAGTGTCTGTAGGTCAGTGACTGTGTGCGTCTGTGCAGGTCAGAGAGAGAATGGGGGAGGGGGGAGAGAGAATAGAGGGGATTGGGAGAATATATGAAATCTGTATGGACATTCATAACTGTTTTATTTTACCTATAGGCGATAACATTTTTAGTGGGTCACGAAGGAGAAGTTCAAAAATAACCGGGTCACGGAAAAAAGTTTGTGAAACGCTGCCATAGATCAATCCACATTTAATGATGGTTGAGACATATAACATGAATGTAAACAATTTTAGAAATACCTGCACACAGAGGCAAATGCTTACTAAATGGTTCTTAATTTAGCACTGTTCGAGTAGGGTTTAGTGAATAAGGGTAAATGTTTTAAAGGTGCAATCCCTCAGGGGTGACGGAAAAAGAACACTTCATAAGGAACTTCAAACTTGTTGAACACACCGAAGTAGCTAAAGTCAATCAAACTCCACCCAAGTCTGCACTCACTCTGCTTTTAAAGTAAAAAAAAAATTAAATGCAAATACTGGCCATATGTGTTGGATTTTAATATCAATCATCTAGATGTATCCCTTAAATATATCACTTCCATAGCGCCATTAACGTACACCAGGCATGTCAAACTCGCGGCCCGCGGGCCGCATGCGGCCCACACCGAGTATCTGTGCGGCCCACCCAGTGTGTCCCGGTTACGGCGGCGGTGAGAAGGATGCGGCAGCTGGTAAGTATTCTCTGTGTGAGTGAATGCTGCCAGGTGATTGGATGAAGGGCCGCATGGGTTTGAATGAAGGAGGCGGGACTTAGAATGCCGGCCGGGATGCAGGGGATTGGTCGCAGGCAGGTCAGAGGAAGCCGGGGGCGGGGCTTCCGCTTTGTGCAGAGCACACGGTGAGTGTGTCTCTGCCTTCCCGCTCCTCTGCCTGCTGCGCGATGTCCCCCGCCGGGCGGGCAGCCACAGGGACCCAGGGTAGAGGCGCTCACCCCCCTTGCCGCTAACCCCCCTTTGGCGCTGACCCCCTTGCCGCTAACCCCCCTTTGGCGCTGACCCCCCCTTTGGCGCTGACCCCCCTTTTGCGCTGACCCCCCTTTTGCGCTGACCCCCTTGCCGCTGACCCCCCTTGCCGCTGACCCCACTTGCCGCTGACCCCCCTTGCCGCTGACCCCCCTTGCCGCTGACCCGCCTTGCCGCTGACCCCCCTTGCTGCTGACCCCCCTTGCTGCTGACCCCCCTTGCCGCTGACCCC